>NW_017732367.1:152377-164216 GCF_001890085.2 Hipposideros armiger | reverse complement strand
AAAAAAAGAAATAGTATCATATGTATCATTTAGAAATACGTCATTAAATAGCAAAAGAAATAGCTTAGATAATTGAAAGTGGTTGCTTCTGGGACATTGGAATGATACATTAATTTGTTAAGCTAAAGAGTATGAATTTCTATAGCAGGTACTAAGTTATAGGGATCCCCACATTTTGTACAACTCTTTCCTTTATTTCTGGCTTAGGAGACCATATAGCTGAAATTTGCCAGTCCCTATGTAGTGGGCTAACCATCTAGTGGGAAATCCCAAACCTGCATCTTCAGGTTCTATGAATTTTAGAAATCAGTTGCTCTTAAGATAGGTAGCCCTTTTTTACAGGGAAGGACCTTCTGAGTATTCGTTCTCTAAATATCCCGTTTATTGTACCACTAAGGTGAATGTTTATGAAACTTCCCTTTGTTTTATAATACCTTGTTCTACTTCAGTTATTGCCCCTTTTTGCTCCTTGTTTTCTCTCTCTAATTTTGTTTCCATTGTTGTGAAATTCAAGAACCAAGATTTCCAGGTGCAGAATTTTCTGGCCAATCATCATTCCTATGGGGCAGAATGTTCCATTTATGCTTTCAGTCCTCTTAGAGTTAAAGTGTGCTTTATTTGAAGAAGCAGTTTACCCTTTACCTGCCTCAGAGTCATAGTATCTTTTGTTTGTTGAGGTCTAGTAAATTTTTTGTAAGGTCTAGTAAATTCTGATTGGTCTTTTTCTTGCCAACAAAATCAAATTACACATGTATCACAGCAGAGGGAATACTTGGGTATCACGTCTCGCGTGACAAGGGCTGGGGAGCTGGAGGAGGCGCAGCGAGGGGTTAAGAAATACAAGAGTCAAATGTAGAGTTACTGCGGACCAGAGGTCTCAAGTCTCTGTGGACTCAGCTCCCGATTCTGGCTGCCACAAAGAAGTAAATGTGAATATCTAAACCCAGTTTGTTGATTCGATGTGTCTGTCAACTGCTTCACCGAAACTCCTTGTGATCAAACACAAGTTGGTTTTTCACACATAAGTAGGATCCCTATAGATGGACACAGCATTCCGAGACCATCAGATAAGGAAGCTTTACCAAGATTATTCCCTGGGGTCTTAGCATTCCAAGATACTCCCTTATGACTTCAAAGGATCAGTGTGAGGGAGCATTCCAGTCGACAGCTGCAAGGTGACACTTGGGGTATCTAAACTACATTTTATTTACCCTTTTAAAGGTACATCTTCTGCGTTTGTCAACTTTCTTTTACTACACAAGTTCTAGAATTTGTAAGAAGGCATGTAAAGTGGACATACATCCCAAACAGAAAGCTAGGTGCCATTTTTGGTAGACTCAGGATAATGTAGATCTTTTTCTGCATGAATGTTTTTGTTCATCCACGGACAGTTCTTGGTGTTACTCCTCTGCAAATGACTACATAATGATTTAGATTTTTAATCCACTCATCTCCCTTAACCACCAAACCCACAATTCTATTTGCCTGCTGGAAGCCTCTGCATGGTCACGTTGCCAATACCTCAAATTCAATCACCAAACTTGTCAGTAACAAAGCTTAAGCTTGACCCCTCAGAATTGTTCTTCCCCATCTGTTCTCTATATCTGTGAATAGCGTCATAACATTTCTAGTCAATGGCTTAGACTCAGAGTCACCATTGACCTTGGCCTCTCACGTCACAAAGTGGATTACTTGTCAAATCCTGTTGATTCTAAAGATTTCCATGGTGTCTTGCTGACATTTGTCCCCTCCATGCCATTCCTAATAGCACTATCTGTCTCAGTATGCTCAGGCTGCCATAACAAAATACCATGGAGTGGGTGGCTTAAACAACAGAAGTTTGTTTTCTCAGAGTTCTGTAGGCTGGAAGTCTGAGATCAGGGTGCCAGCATGCTTAGGTTCTGGTGAGAGCTCACTTCCTGGCTTAGAGTGAGTCTTTCTCACGTGTCCCCACACGGATTTTCCTCTGTCTCCTTCTTTTATACGACCACCAATCCTATTGTATTAGGACCCCACCCTTATGATTTCATCTAACCTTTATAACCTTCTAAAAGCCCCATCTCCAAATACTGTCACATTGGGGGTTAGGGCTTCAACATATAATTTTGGGGGACACCTGTAGCAGCCTGGGTCTTCATAACTTCTTGCCAGAATATGTCTTCTAATTAATCCTCAAGTCTCCAGTTTTCTTCATTTCCAATTATACATGATTTTGAGAAATCTTTCCTAGGTACATGTCTGTTTATATAACTGTATGATGAAAAACCTCCAATGGCTTTCTGATTCCTGGAGAATAAAGGCAAACCGCATTAGCATGAAATTCAAGGACTTTGATAATCTGATTCCAACCTAATTTCCCAGCTTTAGTTCAAAGTCCCCATCATGCAGTTTATATCACAACCAAACAGGAACACTTGCCCTTCTCTTAACGTGACTTTCAATTTCCTGCCTCCATACCTTCTTGTGTTTGCCCCACTTGGAAACCCTCTTCCCTAGTCAGAAATCCTGCTTCTTGGTCAAATGCTACCCCACCATCAGGACCTCTTTGAGCCCCTGGCCAGAAGTAACCACTCCCTATTTGGTCCACCCTTTTGTACTTACATTGTAATTTTTAATTTTATTTGTAGAATTATGTGGACCCCTCTAGAAAATAACCTGCTGGAAGCCTTGCATTGTGGCCTGCCTTACACCTGGGATAACAGAATACTTGCAGGGCCTAATACCGACAGCCGTGCTGTGGGTTATTTGTTAATATGAACCGTGAAGCTCTTAATGGAATGACAATATTTCATAGTCAAATGGAGATAGGATAGTATTTAGATTAGTGATTCTCAAATCATGGTAATTAGAGTTATATTCTATTCCATACTTCAGGCTTCAACAAAATATTTTATTTGGAGAAAGGGTTTTTATTTCTTATTTATTTTTTTAAAGATTTTATTGGGGAGTTGGGGGAGGGGAACAGTGTTGGGGAATTGGGGAAGGGGAGCAGCCAAGTTGGTGTCCTTCAATCTTAGTTATGGAGGACACAGCAAGCTCAGCTCCAAGTCCAGTTGTGCCGCTCATCTCAAGGTGCTGTGCTCAATTAGTTGTGGGTGGGCATAGCCACCATCCCATGTGGAGTCGAACCATCAGCCTCATTGTTAAGAGCGCGCGCTCTATCCCTTAAGCTACCCAGGCAGCAGTTTAGCTCAATCTTAGGTGCGGGTGGGCGTAGCCCACCATCTCATACAGTAGTTGAACCTGGCAACCTTGTTGTTAGCACTTACTCTCATCAGCTGAGCCATCCTGCCACCTGTTGGCAGCTCAGCCAGCTCAGCTCGGCGCCGCTCACTGACCCATGTGGGAATCGAACCGGCAACCCTGTTGCTCAGAGCTCGCACTCTTGAGCAAGCTCTTAATCAACTGAGCCACTCGGCTGGCCCAAAAGGGTTTTTTTGCCAAATATTTTAAACCATTGATCTTACTCAACTCCTTCATTTTGTAAATGACAAAAATGAGGCCAGATGGAAATTAAAAATGACATTTCCAAGGTTTCCTAACTATTTAGTAGTAGA
This sequence comes from Hipposideros armiger, assembly GCF_001890085.2. Lineage (NCBI taxonomy): Eukaryota > Metazoa > Chordata > Mammalia > Chiroptera > Hipposideridae > Hipposideros > Hipposideros armiger. The sequence continues at coordinate 160,659 of NW_017732367.1, read as the reverse complement.
AGCAGAAGCAGCATCAGCAAGACTCTGATATATAAACTATAGCATTTGGAAATATAACCTTATGGAGCAGCTTAGCAGCCTCATTCTTTTCAAAGATACGCTACTGGGAAAATAAGATAACATCTGAAACGAATCATAATAACTCAGTAAGGGCAAGTAAGGTTAAATCTTATTAAATCATTTTTTCTAGGCACTGTTTGGTACTTCAGGACTATGAAAGATTGTGTGTTTTCTCAGGAAATGTGTCCTAATAGAATATGCCCATTATCTCAGAAGGCTATCTCCAGCCTTTTTAGATAAAAACCACCTAAACTCCATAAAATCTAAGTTTTGAGCAAAGACTTGATCATATCGTATTTCCCAGGATTTCCCAGGGACTACATCAAAGTAAGGCCATGTAATAATTACAATATCAAGTATATTTATGACTTGTGCATGCTTTCATGTATGATAATATTAATGTTGCAATGGCATTTTTTAGCTGTTGCTTAGCTCTTGACTTTTTTTTTTCTTTGAAATTTCTTTTAAACCAGGCCCTAAGCTCAAGGTCTCTAATACATGAGGAAGTATTGAAGGAACATGGAAAGCTACCCCAGAGTATTGTTTTTACTGCAATGTTACTTTACAATAGTAGTTCACTCTTAAAAGCAGCACAGCCTGACAAGGCTTATCTATGTATTTAAATAGCAACTCCCACTTAAAGAATTAAGAGCTTTGCAAAGCATGCCTTTTTTGGCATGAAATAATCCAGGGAGAATGGGAAGCTATTGGGAAGAGAGTTTATCATCAATAAGAATAATATGTCCAGGATGCTACTTCCTGGGCCAATTTATGTATTTAGATTTGATGGCCTATTTTTGGAATACATCCCAATGAATGAAAAATATTAATGCTGAGAGGTGCACTAAGCAAAATGAATAAGAATAAACCTTGAAACATACTTGAAATGCAACTATTGTCCAGGATTAAAAAATACGGAAAGTTACCTGTTTGACATAGATTAAGGAACATTTCCTTTAATAGCTATAGTGGCTCTCTGAAAGAATTCATCCAGGAAGTCAACATTATTTATATTTATAGTACCCGCTCTGTGCAAGGCACCTTGCTAGGAGTTACGGGTACACAAACGGGCAATTAGGACGAGGTAAAATGTTCCTGTCCTTAATATTCTGTCTCGGGAGAATTACATTAAGCAAATACATAGAAAACAAATTACGTAATTATGAAGAAGTATAGGCTGGACTGTGAGAGCCTAAACTGTGAGACCCAATTAATCTCGAGATGAGTGGAAATGCGTCCTCTTTGTTGACTTCTGGTATTGTGTGCAGACATGCCGTCTTCTGCTAGTAAATAGAGCCAGAGAATGTTAGCGGCGAGTCTGCCAGAGCAGGAGCAACTGATACCATTATGAAGATCCTTGGCTCAGAGCCAAAACCCCAGAGACAGCAGTTGGCAAAACGTAGCCATTTTCCACAGGATTACCTCCCTTAAAACACATCTCCCCACAATGTGCAGGGCCCCTGTCTGGTCCTCCCCAGCTGGCTTTATTGCACGTTGCAGGAGCCTCTGATTCTAGTGGGAAGTGGGACAGACAGGTCCGCATTAGTCATGAAGAAAATACTTAACAAACTTTTTTTTTTTAACTTTTAACCTGCCAATGTTTGATTCATAAAACTCTATAAATATTTTTAGTTTAATACAATTTTCTGGGTGATATAAAAAGACAAGAAACTTGAAACATTCACAATTGTAATATTTATCAAAAACCAATCTTTTCTCCTTTCCTTATTTATATACTGATGAGTTTCTTGAGTGAAATTCTATTAATTTTTATAGTTCAGATTTATTCATTGTTAATGTAACAGAAACCTAAATTTAAATACCCCCAACCCACTCTTTATACATTTTTTTTGTTGTGCATTTTTATTTCTACGCATTAGAGACCATTTTCTTCCTAAAGCTTGGATGCACTATTTTATGTCAAATAATTCCTTTAAAATCCGGTGTATTTCTGTGTTCTTGTGGTCAGTGTTCTCTGTGATCTACTCTCTTTCTACTTTCAATTTTTTATTTAAATAATTGTTCCCTGGACACAAGAACTCTATTAACCCTCTATTCTCCATTCCAAATTTCTTTCTTTTTTTTTTTTTAAAGATTTTTATTGGGGAATTGGGGGAAGGGGAACAGAAAAGTTGCTGTCTTTTTGTTCTTCAGTCTAGTTGTGGAGGACATTGCTTCACTGGCCCAACTTGGCACCATCATTGCACTCTTCCCGGGCGAGGCAGATCAGTCGCCAGCTACTGGATGGCCGCTCACGGCGGCTGCTGGCCACTCACACTGGCTGCTGGCTACACATGGTAGCCCATGGCTACCCACTACCACAGGGGCTGCAGCCTACGGCCATCGCTGGTGACTCATGGCAGCCCAGCTCCAGGTTGAGCTGTTGTTCAGCATCTTAGCTGTAGAGGGCAGTGTCACTGGCCCTCATATGTGGGATCCGAACTGGGGCCCTCTGGCGTCCCAAGCCAGCTCTTAACCAATGCGCCACTCAGCCGGCCCACCATTTCAAATTTCTGGCAAACTATTTGGCTTTCGTAAAAAAAAAAAAAAAAAATTATATCTAAGTCTATCTATCTTTCTACAAATTTAGACCCTAAACACCTAAAACTTCATTGCTTTCATCAACCATCAGTTTTCTATAGAGAGCTCTCACATTCTATCCATTCCCTCTGTGATTCAAGATCAGTCTCAGTTAATCTTTTAGTCATAGTTTCTAAGTTGCGATTGAGTTCATGACATCCCACCTGCCCGCACCACCACCCTCATCTTCTCCATTCAATCTAGAAGTAACTTACCTCTTTCTTTTAGTTCCCTGCTAGTTATCCAATCATTTTCAGTTTTAGAAGTCAAACACATTTCTTTAAAATATGCCTTGATCATGTCATGGCCCAACCCTAATGAAATTTGCATTCTCTTTTTTGGAAGTTGTAAGAAGATGACTTTGATGCTCACATACAGTGTAAAACATAACAAAACCAGACAAAAGGAGCGCTGAATTCTGATGCCCTGTGTTCAAATCCTAAACTTTCTCTAAGTTTGGGTCACTTTGTTGTCTTTCTGGGTCTCAGTGTTTTCTATAAAACTAGGAATTGGACACTAGATAATCTCTAAGATTCTTTTTAGATCTAGAGTTCTATAATTCTATGTCTCAATAGAAATACTTCACATCCTATACAATGTACATACTTGTTATAATTTTAAACTCTATAGGAAATCAACTCTGTTTAATATTCTTTTTATTTAACATTCCTTCTAATTTTTATTTTTCATCCTTTCACCTTTTAAAAAAATCATACTCTTAAGATTCTAGTGAAAATTTATTTTTCATTTCTCATTCTTTTTATATTTTTCCTGTTCTCTTCCTCAGTCACTCTATAGTTGTTAAACTGCATCTAGACCTGTGTATTTGTCACCAAAATGAAAACATAATACACCTTTTCTTGTCATCCTTATAATAATATTATTTTTGTAGGCTATAATTTGCATGTACTCTTTCCCTTATTTATACAGTGTACTGGCCTTATATCTGCAGTGCAATTTTTAAAAATAATATTTTAAATAATAATACATGAAATTATTAAAAACAAGAAAAATATAAAGAACAAATAGAATTTCCCATATTCCCAACATCCAGAGACAACAGCTGTTATTTTTTTAAACAATTTGGGATCATACTTTATGTATTATTTTCTCCTGATTTTTTTAATACACAAAATAGACTGCCTCTACCATTTCTATTTCTGTCCTCTTTATTTATTAGCTTCACTTTTCCCTAAACAAGAGACTTCCAATCTTTAAGAACTCTCTACTTTCACTGAATATGCACAGAAATTTTTGCTTATTAATGTTTCATTAGTATTTTACCATGCAGTGTATTTTCAGACTTTCTATTGTTATGCATATTGCAGAAGATTGCATGAATATTCTTGCTTTATTTCGAGCTTTATCTGTAATGTATCAGAATTCTAAACACATTTTCCTAGCTGTTTTATATATTTGACACAGTTCGAAAGCGACCCATATGCTGGCTCTATTTTTAAAAGCCTTACGCCTCATTGTATTGATGACTGTCTCCTGAGACAAAGGCACCATTCAAGCTCTTTGCAGTCATTCTGTTCTTGGTTTGAAGATACTGGAAAGTCTAGTCTCTCATCTTCTTGTTGTAGCATAATTTTAGGACTGAAGTATTATTCTGTCACTTGCTACTACTAGTCTTTGAAATGAAATTACGAAAAAATTTTAATCTGAATCCAAAAATGTTGAGCATTTCCAATTACTGCTATTTTTTTTGTTAGCTTCCTTAAATGAAATAGTCAAAAGCTCTAGTGTCATGGATTTTATTGTTTCCCTGTTCTTCAGAATCAGACTGAATATAACTGCCGAAGGCCCATGTTAACAGTGGGGAATTATTTGCAAATGCATTGGGAAGTCAGTGTTCCAGGAACTCTCTTTTTCCTCCTGAATTTTATCAGGCTTTCTAACTCTCAGATGTTTGCCTCTGCCACTTAAAATCCAGTCTCCCATTAGGAAAATAAACAGTACAACCCCAGAGCTAATGATTAGAAGGAGTCTTATTTCATCCCCTGATACTTGCATTATTATCAGAGGCTCTCTTTTCAAAGCTGGACTGCTTGGACATTAATCACTCTCCAGGTTGTGTTGGTGTCACTCACAAGTTATTGCAGACTTCTCTTTTCTCTAGGGGGGTAAAAAACGACATGAGGTAAACTCTTCTGCTGTTTTCATCTTTTTTTAAAAAAAAAACTGATATATTTATTTATTTATTTATTTGTTTATTTTCTTATTAGCCTAACCAGGTAGCTAGCTACCCAGCTATCTATCCAGCCAAGGATCAATTTCTCCTTTTTCTCCCTTATCTGACATGTATGTTAGTATATCTCTCAGTAAAACTTGCCAGAGCCAGTGCCCTCTTTCACCTTTCATAAACTTGTTTGCTTATTTCTTTTTTCATTTCAGTGTTTTCTTCTCCTTGATTGATTCCCACCCTTTTGGCTGCTTCCTAGGTGTCACACAGAGATTCCCTTCCCCGTCCACCTTTTTCCTGATGTCTCTATCTCATGATCTGACATCTCTCACCACTCTCACATATGCTGGGTTAGGCATCTTTCTCAATGGCTGTCCTGATTCCAAGCAAATAGCGCAGCTGCTCTCTTATTACACATCCTTGCTTGTCTGGGAGCAAGTTATTCTCTTTTATACCACACTGTTCAAAAAAGTGTTTTACTTCTTGTGATAGGCATGATTCTTCAGCTTTGCTTTCGGCCTTTAACATTTGTCCATCATTGAGTCTGAGATGTAAAAGCTGAATGGGAAGGAATCCAAGACTCTAAAAGAAATAATCCTCATTTAGGATGAATGACGCCCTCCGAATATCAGAATCACCAATTAGAGGCCTTTCAGCAGCAACTTCAGAGCCCCCCGCCTGCCACCATCCTGTATGAAATATAACATAAAACCACAAAGAGGGAAGTTCATAGGGAGGCATTTATACTTAGCACGAAGGACTTGTGTCTTTTAATGAAGGTCCAAACCATAGAATTAATTGTTTTGTTTTGCTTTTAAAGATTTTATTTTATTGGGGAATTGTAGGAGGGGAACAACGTTGGGGAATCAGTGGAGAGGAACAGACAAGTTGCTGTTCTTTTGTTCTTCAGTCTAGTTGTGGAGGACATCGCTTCACTGGCCCATGTTGGTATTATCATTGCGCTCTTCCCGGGTGAGGCAGTTGCTCACCAGCCATTGGAGGGCCGCTCACAGTGGCTCACCGCAGCTCACGAAAGCTCACGCCTGCTGCCGGCCAGCCCCACTTCAGCCTACACCATCGTCGGCAACTCACAGCAACCCAGCTCTAGGTTGAGCTGTTGTTCACCATCTTAGCTGTAGAGGTCGCAGCGTCACAGGCCCTCATGTGGGATCCGAACCAGGGCCTGCTGCTCAGAGCTGGCGTCGCAAGTCAACTCCTAACCAACGTGCCACTCGGCCGGCCAGAATTAATTGTTTGACAAGATGAAAAACTGATCAATCAGATTAAATCTTTTGTTGAGGTAGATAGTGACTGTAATTTTAGTTATTTTATGGAGCCTTACCTGGTCTCTGATAGCCATCCCTTCCCCAAATATTAACATTGAGCTAGGAGAGCTTCCTTTAGCCTCTAGGATCCCAGATTTCCTACAAAGATGTCATAAAAATTTTAGATGGAAGGATCAACTCTTGTAGCTTGGAGACAGTTTTTGGAGAAAAAAATGATAAAGAGTTCAATATTTTTTAAAAAGTTCCTAATATATAGATATATATGTATATATGTGTATATATGTGTGTATATATATCTATATATATTTTTGTGTGAAATTAAGATTGATGAATACATCCTCTTGATTTCAGAGATTAGTACCATGAAGAGTAATCATATTCTCCCACAAAATCTTGTTCTACCATCATAAATAGAATATTGGGCTTGTACAGACAGTGATCTGACCAGAGCGATAATTTACAAGTTTTTAAATTGTAAAATACCTTTTTCTTATATTCTTATAGAAATCATGACATTCTGTGTTCCAAGTATGTTGATTTCGCACCTCCCCAGCTCATCGCTGCTTTTTAATTTACTTATTCTCTGAACAATTTTTGGCTGTGGTGTGCAAAAATGTTTTATAAACAGCTTTTTTTCCCTGACTACTTTTTCTTTCTTCTTTCTCTTTTTCTGCCTTCCTTCTCCTTAATCAACTAATTAATTAATGTATTAATTAAGTATTGCTATGTAACAAATTACCCTCAAACTCAGCAACTTAAAACAATAAGCATTTATTATCTCATAGTTTCTGTGGGTTAGGAATTCAGAAGAAGTTCAGAGGGGTAGTTCTGGCTCTGGCTTGAGGTCCAGCTGTTATCCAGGGCCACAATCATCTGAAGGCTACACTGGGGCTGGAGAATCTGCTTCCAAGATGGTGCCCTGAAAGGACTATTGGCGGTTGGCCTTAGCTCTTCTTCATAGGGCTGCTTGAGTGTCCACACAACATGGCTGCTGGCTTCCCCCAGAGCAAGTATCCAAGAGAGAGCAAGAAGAAACCCACATTTCCCTTTATGACCTGATCTTGGAAGTGACATATCATCTCTTCTACCATATTGTGTTTGTTAGAAGCAAGTCAGTAAATCCAGTCAACGCTCAAGAGGAGAGGAATCTAGCTCCACCTTTTGAAGGAAGAATTATCCAACACGTTGTGGGCATGTTATAAAATCGCTACACCTACTTCCTCCTCCTTCCCCTTTTGGGAATTCTTGTTTGATGAAAAAATTATAAGATACCATGTTGCTTTCTTCTAGGTACGAAATTAATGTTCCAAGGGGACATTAATAGTAGTAAAGGATTAGGAACCAGAAAGCCAAATCTACTCCCAGTTTTGTCGTTAGGGAATTTTGTGATCTTGGATGAGCTACCTCACCTAACTTGCCTCAATGTTACACATTGTTAAGAAACTTGATATTCTTTAAGGTTCCTTTTAAATTAAGTTCTGAGCTCTTTGGGTCTCAATTACTATATAATCTAGTTGGCTACATATTTGTGTTCCAGCATTATTTGCTTTTACCTCCCTTTGTAAATAGATGGGTTTAAAGTCAACCCCAATCAGTATCATGGTCCCAACAAGAGAAAGATGGTCTGTCCAAAGTAGATCATTGAGGAGAGTTTAATAAATACATTTTACATTGGTATGGAAAAGATTTAGGGAGACCAGCAAGAGACAGTGCACTACCTTGGTACTAACAACACCAGAGAACTATTACTACCCCAAGGTCAAAAGGAGAAAACAGTACAGAAACAGAAAGGACCCTCCCAGCAAGAGCTGTGATCTTTGCCCTTCAAGGGGGAACCTATTTACCGCGACCCCATAAGAAGAGAGTTGAGGCAGTAAATATCCCAACTTCATTTTCGTCCTTCCCTCTGATCTCTGATGTCCCATTCATTGGCCAAACCCTGGCTAGAGAATACACTAATAAATGGAAAATAGGCAGCACACCCTCAAAATGAGGTTAAAATTACCCTTTGAACATGAAAATGGGAATAATTAAAACATTAGAGATAAAATCAGACCTACAGAGAAAGGATCTAACAGATTGTGAGTGCTCAAATATTGGGTTGTCGGAAAAGTCATGACATATTTTGTCTACGTTTTTCAAAGGTCACTTATTTATATAAAGAACAAAGA
>NW_017732367.1:65330-150411 GCF_001890085.2 Hipposideros armiger | reverse complement strand
TCTCCAAAACTCAACCAAATTGCCCAATTTTTTTTTAGAATGAAGCTAGAACTGTCAGCTGTCAAATGACGTAGCAATAATATAAATGAAAATGACTCTAGTACTTCCAAAAATGAACCAGTACCATCTGTTGCAAACATGCATCATGACTTTTCCGACAACCCTATATAATCTGTGTATCGCCATAGGGGGGCAAGACTGAACTGTGATTATATCTAACAAAAATCATATTTAGTTAATTAAATTGTACCATGTCTGAAGAATGAATGTGTAAATAGAAGCAGGGGAATCTATAAACAGGATATTGCGAAAGATATGACTGTGACTGCTCGTCTAGCAGTGGCTAGAGGGACAGCGCCCTGACCCATGAACACAAGTTTCTTCTGTGAGGCTGATAATGGCCAGAGCGCAGGTGAATGCACTGGGCTATCTCTGCTTCATGGCACTGAGCATTAAGGCCATCCAGCTCACCTTGCCCTGCTGTGATCCATTCTCTTTGAGTAATCCTTTGGTGATAATCGGACTCCACTTAGATTTGTCCATCGTGAAAGAATGTGCTCATCAGAAAATACAAATATCTAAATGTTTTCTATTTATTTTTCTCACTACAAATCAACAAATTGGTGGTTATGTCTTTGTGAGCTTGGCTAAGTTGTGTCCATCCCCAAGAGATGAATGCAAGCCTTGGGGCAGGTCAGGGTTCTGCGCCTACAAAGTCCCAAGGCCAGCCCCTGAATTGGGGGAACACCCTGCATGGAAATGAAGGTAGCCCTGTGAGGACCTGCCATGTAAACTTACCTGTCTTGGCACCTATCACAGTTTATTATAATTGCTTGTTTGTTTGTCTCAGTTGCTAGGCTCTAAGCTCTGTGATCAACATGTTGATATTGTTTTCTGGTTCATTGCCACAGAAAAATATTAATAACTACTTGTTGAAATGAATGAATGAGCAAATGAACTTGGCAAGGTTTGGATGTGGATCTTCCCAAAAGTTACCCAACCTCACCTTGAAAATTTCCTTGGAATGGTAGCCCCTTAAATCAGCATCCTGCAGTATAGCTTAGTTGGAACTCTTCTTCTTCCTCTGAACTTGGTTTCCTCATGGAGCATTCTTCTGTTTTATCTTTCACTATTCCTCATTTGGAGCTGGATCCTAATTCCTTTTCATCTGTGATACTAATTTTTTGCTTGTGCCGTAACCTTTGTCATTCAGCTTCACCATAATGCTTTCATCTAGATCAGCTTTGATCATATTTTCTTTCCTTCCTTCCGTTCTTTTCTCCTCCTTCTCCTCCTTCTCCTCCTCCTCCTTCTCCTCATTCTCCTCTTCCTCCTCCTCCTCCTCCTCCTTCTCCTCCTCCTCCTCCTCCTTCTTTTTTTGTGAGTGGGTGTTCAGAATTTCTGGTTTAGTTTTCACTTTTTTGCTCCCGTTTGTCTTTTCATTTCTATTCCTTGTCCCCTTGCTATCACTGCCTTAAGTTGTCTTTCTCAGGCCCCTACCCCTTACTTTCTTCTGTTTACTCCTCCATCCATATCAAGTGAAGCACAAATTTCCTCTTTTATCTAAGAATCTGTAAATTCCTGGTTATGGCTGCTGCCAAGTGCTCTTTGCCTCACTGCTCTTTTCTAGCTCTGAGAAATTAGATTTCATACGCCATTTAAAAAAGCTTTATAAGGTAAATGTTCAATGATACATAAAAGTAGGGAGAAGAGTAGAAAGAATCCCTGTCGCCCAGTTTCAAGGTTGTTTCTAGATGTGACCTTGTAAGATTACAGATGACTGAGCTCCTATTCTCTATGCCAACCTGCAAGTCTGAAGCTGATTGTACTCTGATGCCCTCTGGAGCCACAGAAGGTCAGGTAGAGTTGGCTGTTCACCGTTCTGCTCCCATCACAAACTCTGAACACACCTGTGTGGTTCTTATCACGCTGTTCTGACATCATGTATGGTCTTCTTTCTCTCTCTGCTCCTAGACTGTGAGCTCTTTAAGTCTGGGAATTTTATTTCCTTCGTTATATCCCTAGCACCTTGCTTACAGTGCCTGACACTTTAATGGCTTTTAGCAAAAAGTTCTTGAATGAGGAATGAAGAATGACTGAGTGCAAAAATATACTGCAGTGACTTATCTCTATTTAAAGTAAAAAACAACAACAACAAAACAGGTATTGTGGTCACTTCCTTGCAATGGTCTACCTTCCCTTACCTCTATTTCCAACTCTTCTCTCTGAGGCAATGCAATTTTTCACTCAGTTGATTTAGATGACATGTTTCGATATCATCATTTATACAATATCTACATTATATCGTCGACTATTTTGTTTCTAAATAATATAAACACCAACATTTATGTACACTCAAATGTTTCGGGCACTGTACAAAGTCCTTTGCAAATGTTATCTTTTTATTTATTTATTTATTTATTTTATTGGGGAATTGGGGGGATGGGAACAGTGCTGGGGAATTGGGGGAAGGGGAACAGACAAGTTGCTGTCCTTTTTTGTTCTTCAGTCTAGTTGTGGAGGACGTTGCTTCACTGGCCCAAGTTGGCACCAACATTGTGCTCTTCCCGGGCGAGGCAGATCAGTCGCTGGCTTCTGGACAGCTGCTCACTGTGGCTGCTGGCCGCTCACGCTGGCTGCTGGCTACACGCGGTAGCCCATGGCAACCCACTGCCACAGGGGCTGCAGCCTATGCCGTCGCCGGCGACTCATGGCAGCCCAGCTCCAGGTTGAGCTGTTGTTCAGCATCTTAGCTGTGGAGGGCAGTGTCACTGGCCCTCATATGTGGGATCCGAACCGGGGCCCTCTGGCGTCCCAAGCCAGTTCTTAACCATCCCGCCACTCGGCCGGCCCACAAATGTTATCTTTATTAATCCTAAATCACTAAAGCCCATGAATTAGTGAATCCACCCCATTTTGCAGATTAGAAAGCCATGGTCCAGGGAGAATAAGTAACTTGTAAAGGTCCCATCACCAATGAGTGAAGGAGTCCATATTTAACCCTAGATCTATTTGATTCCAGAGCTGGAACATCTAACCACTAGGCTATACTACCATGGAAGTGGTCTCTATCTTTGGTTGACTTAGTGCTATTTGTGTCCAGCCAATAGCTCTAAATCTATTTCTCTAGCTGCTGTGTCCAAAATAAATAAGAAATTGCTTTACTCTTAAGGCTTAAATCTTGTTCTTTCTGCCCTTTCACCCTTGGCAACTGAATCACTGCAAAAAATGTCTCTTGAAGTTACCCCAGTGACTTATAATCTGAGTTCCCACACAAAATCCTCATGCAGGCACTTGTTGACTGCTTTTCATCTTCTCCAGATTACAGATAGCTTCACGCTCTAGTCGCCTTTCCTTCAGGGACCGAATCTTTTTCTTTTCTTTGTGGAAGCACAAGTCTACACTACTAACAGGACATTGCTTTCATTTTTTTTTCTTTTTTTGTTCCTGAATTCCACTTCTACCTTTTTCTTATATCATCACTTCAATCAGCCTAGTCTTCAAATCTCCCTGTCTTGAGTTTGCTTGCTATCATCAATGAGATCAAGTCTCTGATCACACATGGACATATGTTCTTCTGTGTTCAGTGTGATGTTAGGGCCTCACTCTTCACACCCATCCTTCCCAATTCATGTGTTCTGGTAGAACTGGCATTCCCTTTGGCTCTAGGTGTGGGCACGTGAACCAGGCCTGGCCAATCATAATTCTGAATTAATTACTTCAACCATAGTTATTGGATCAGGATGAGTACATGACTGATGATGAGTCAATGAAATCCTTTAAGGAGACTCATGTTATTAAACAAGAGTCACTCTCTTCTGAGATTGCAAGTAGGTACTAGGTACTAAAGATGATATATTCCTGAAACTACTGGTGGCAATCTCTGCCACAAGAGAAAAGAGCCTGCTTGAAAATGAAGTCTTCATGTAGAATGCAATATCAAAAATGGAGACACACAGATTCCTGACCCCAAAGTTTAAAGCCTGAATCAAACCATGCCTAAAGTCACCTCAACCTCAGAACATGATAACCATCAACAGGAAAACTCTACAGAGTAGATCTTTGAACTCTCATTAGAAGAAAGAGAACATCTGCCCTTCATCAAATGTAAATTCTATGTTTGATTTGGTGTTGAGGGAGGAGGCAGATATAAGAGCAGGAAGTTTCAAACCATGCCCTCAGCTGGTCTGAGGGACTCCATGAAAGTTCCCCAGGGACACCATGGAAACCCAAAAGCAACATGAAGAATAGCTTAGTATCCGAAATAAAGTTTCTGAAGAAAGGCTCTGTTGCTAACAAAAACAAAAACAAAAATCCTTGGAAATCATTGACACAACATTGATATTAGAAACCCAACACCTTCTATCCTCTAACTCCTGCTTTGTACCCTACTTTGTCTGAATTTATACCCCTAACTACATAATCACTTCATACTTTTTCCCTTCTCCCTCGCAGAGGTGTTAAATCAGGCATTACCTCCACATACTCCTCTCCCCTTTCTCATGGGTGTCAGCCAATTCAGATGTTGAACAAAATTCAAATTCAGCAAATATATATGCAGTGCAAGGTAGTGTGCTATGTACTGTATTTTGTAACATCGATGAATTCCTTCGACTCCCTGAGAGGCGGGTAGCTATTTATATTTGTGTTTGATTAATGAGGTGAAATGATCATCTCAAAGATCACAAGGCAAATTGCTGGTAGAGCTAGAAATACAATCTAAACTATAGCCAGATATAAAGTAAAGAGCCTGAAGTTTGGGAGCAGACAAGCTTGAAATTTGTATCCTGGTTTGTCACTAATTTTTGGAACTTGAGCGAGTTATTCAACCCCCCTTAGCTTCAGTTTTCTACACATAAAATATAATATTCTCTATCTTACAATGATATGTGGCTTGCAGTAAGTAATGTGTTAAACACATTAGGTTGGCTCAGGAACTGTTAGTTTCCTTCCACTGCACTAGGAAATCTGTGTTCCTCTACCCAGAATGATTTGCACATAAAAGAGGTCTCTGTTATGTGTCAACTTTCTTTAAATACTGTTTTCCATTGAGATGCTCATACTTGTAGACCATATTGTGCTAGAAGTCATAATATTTAGTCATTTCATTATTGATATGACTCTTGTTGGCCAGGAGAAAGCAAAGACTTACTGTGGATCCTCAACACTGAGATTCATAGTAGAAAATAATCAACATCAAATTATTTTGTAAAATGTTGTCCAAGAAAGATGAAGAGGAGAAGACCTGCAGACTTTCAAAAAATTGTAACTTTTCTCCAATCATCTCAATGTGGAGAGGATTATGTTTACTGAATCAACAAGTATATGTTTAGGCCTAATGTACACGAGGCATTGTTCCAGAGACTGGAGTTACAGTGTGCACAATGGACCAAGTCTGTGGAGAGGAAGGAGGTGGATATGGATGACCTGTCCATCCCCTCTGCTTGCTGCAATAGGCTAGGGCAGGGGTAGCAAATGATGTTCTTGTACAGCTGAGCTTAGAAAGATTTTTACATTTTTAAAGAAATACCATATAGCCTGCAAAGCCTAAAATGTTCACCATCTGGCCCTTTACAGAAAATATTTGCTTACCCCTGTTTTAGAGGCACCTATAATTCTTTCATCAAGACCAGGGTAAATAGTTTCATGGTGTAAATAATAGTTTTTTAATGAATAACTTGTTATTTATGTAAAGCATTATTAAGTATTATTTACTATGATTGTTAAACAGTATTAAAGGATAAAAAGTTGTGGATACTGGGAGGGTAGATTTTTTATATTGATTTTGTAGAAAATAATTCACTTTTGTAAGTCATTGAACTATAATTTTGTTTTCCTAGACTAGATCTATCCTCCACAGAAAATGTGGACCTTCTCTATCTAGCTTTTCTGGGATTTTTCTATTTTTTTTCCTTGGACCAAAATGGAGGACTAGAAGATGACCTGGAGAAGGGTCATCATTTCCCTATGATAATGGGAAGGCAGAAGAAAAGTTACTCTGCCAAAACTCCCGCCCTTTGACAATTACATTCCATCTAAATGTGCTCTGCATTTCTTCCCTGTGCCACATTTATTTAAGATGCAACTGTCCTCCTTTTGTCTAAATGTCTCTTAGCATGCTTTCTCTCTTTCATGCATGTGTACATTTCTTTCCCTTCCTGCCTGTACCCGCTACTCCTAGGTATATGGGCAAAGCTGGGGTCACTCGCCAGTGCCCACTTACTCAGGGCCTTGGCTTGTTGGCTTTCACCCCTGAGGGTAATTCAGACCTTGGAGTTGCACCCTCCTCTTCCTCCTGTAAACTGCTTCCAGGTAACCATGTCATCACCCACCCAGAGCTTGTGATAGGCTGTTCTAGTATCACCCTAGTATAGAAGAGTCCTTGCCAAAACTAGCTTGCAGTGCACACAATTCGAAGAGGCCACAAGTGACCTGGTTTGGGTGTCAGCGGACTAGTTACAGCTCTTCTTCTGATTTGTCATTGGATCGGAACCAGCTTCTTAGCTTTTAAATGCCTCAATTCTCACATCTGTAACATTAAGATAATGCCAACCTTCATTTCAGCTTCTGGAAATAGAATTAAACTGTATATGGACAATGACGTTCCCATAGTAACAGTCACATAAGGTTTCTAGCATGCCACCAGAGGCAATAAATTATTTATGATAAGTACTTGTATAAACTCCTAACTGTCACTGAAATGAAAGATTCTTACAGGAAATCCTGGGGATATGCTTTCACATTAATTTGCATTTGTTATTTCAGGGAGAGTTCATCATTCTGCATCAAACTATCTAATTCTAAATTCGCAGAATAAAATCAATTAGCACATGCTGGGGCTGCTGAATTCAAAAGCAGTACAGAGTGCTTCTCTGGCCCTTGTAAGAGGAAGGAAGAGACTTATTTCTTGGGCTATTTTTTAAAACCAGGAGGAGTCAGTGGGTGTGGCTTGTCTGAGTAGCGATGGATCCAACTTGGGACCCTCTGAAGAAAACCAGAATGTTAGGAAGCTCTACCAAAACAAATTTGTTGTGATATTATTGTTGTTATTATTATTTTATGAAAATTAAATATACAATAAAATACAAAAAATGGAATAATAATCACCCATCATTCAGAGAGAGCCAAAATTAATGTTTTGTTTTGTAGCCTTCCTATCTTTTCTTCTATACTTATATTTTTCCAAATATTGTTTTGTAACCTGCTTTTTGATTTGTGAATGGTTTTTCAAGTCATTAATTATTCTTCCATCATAACTATTCAGATACATCTATTTATTTAACCAATACACTGTTATTAAACATTTAGGTTGTATCATGAATTGTCTTTTAATTAAAATCAAGTCATGTATCAATCTGAGATCTCATGTTAATTTAGCTGACAAATTAGGGACTTACCAATATTTTTTACCTGTTTTTTAAAGATTTTTATTAAACTCAAGCTAACATACAATATTATATCAATTTCAGGTATACACAATAGTTATTCAACATTTATATACCTAAAGAAGTGATAAGTCCAGCAGCCATCTGAGACAGTACCACGTTATCACAATATTATTGACTATATTCCTTATGCTGTACATTACATCTCCATGACTTATTTGTTTTATTCCTGGGAATTTGAACCTCTTAATCTCCTTCACCTTTTCCCCCCTTTTAAAAATTTTCAATTACTGGTGACATTCAATATTATTTTATATTTCAGGTGTACAGCATATGGTTAGACATTTATATATTTTAAGAAATGATCCCCTGACTAGCCTCGTACCTACCTGGCATTATACATAGTTATTACCATATTATTGACTATATTCCCTATGCTTTACATCACCATGACAATTTGTAACTACCAATTTGTACTTCTTAATTCCTTCACTTTTTTCACCCTGCCCCCAGCCCCCTTCCCATCTATCACCCTGATAAATCTAGTACCCATCTGACACTACACATAGTTATTACAATATTATTGACTACATTCCTTATGCTATACCCCATATCCTCATGAGTACTGCTAACAACCACTTTCTATTTCTTAATCCCTTCCCCTTCTTCACTTACCCCCCCAAACCCCATCCTATCTGGCAACCATCAAAATGTTTATTTAATGAGTATCTATTAATTTGTTTCTGTTTTGTTTGTTTATTTTGTTCTTTAGATTCCACATATAAGCAAAACCACATTGCATCTGTCTTTCTGTGTCTGACATACTCCACTGAGCACAGCACCCTCCAGGTCCATTCATGCCATTGCAGATGGCAAGAACCCATTACCTTCCCTTGCTGAGCAATATTTCATTGTAGATATTTACCACCTACTCCCTTCCATTCATCCATTGACAGACACCCTGGCTGCCTCCACATCTTGGCCATGTAAACAATGCTGCAATGAACACATGGATGCATATGTCCTCTTGAAATAGTGTTTTGGATTTCTTTGGTTGAATACCCTGAAGTGAGATTATTGGGTCCTGCTTTGTCTCTTTGTATAGCCTTTGTTTTTTTTTTTTTTTTTTTTTTTAGCTGAGCCATCCTGCCACCTGTTGGCAGCTCAGCGACTGCTCAGCTCGGGCTGACTCGAACCGCTGTTGCTCAGAGCTCAAACTCTTGAGCGAGCTCTTAACCAACTGAGCCACTCAGCCGGCCCTAGCCTTTGTTTTAAAGTCTATTTGGTGTGGTATAAGTATTGTTATGCCAGCTTTTAATTTTTTTTTAATTTCCATTTTCATGAAATATCTTTTTCCATCCCTTTATTATACTTTCAGTCTGTGTGTGTCTTTCTGTCTGAAGTGAGTCTCTTGTAGGCAGCATATGTAAGGGCCTTGTTTTCTTACCATTCAGCTGCCCTATCTTTTCAGTGGAACATTTAATCCATTTACATTTAAAGTAATTATTGATAGATATATAGTTATTGCCATTTTATTATTCATATTTTGAATTTTTTTCTTCTTAAAAAGTCCCTCTAACAATCTTTGTAATACTGGTTTGGTGGTGATGAACTCCTTTACCTTTTCCTTGTCTGGGAAGCTCTTTATCTGTCCTTTGATTCTAAAAAATAGCTTTGCTGAGTAATCTTGGTTGTAGATCCTTGTTTTTCATCATGTTGAATATTTTGTGCCAATCCCTTCTGGCCTGCAGAATTTCTGTTGAGAAATCAGCTGATAGTCTTATGGGAGCTGCCTTACAAGTCACTAGTTGCCTTTCTCTTGCTGCTTTTAGAATTCTCTCTTTGTCTTTAACCTTTGCCATTTTAATTCTAATGTGTCTTAGTATGGGCCTGTTTGGGTTCATCTTGTTTGGGACTTTCTGCACTTCCTGGATTTGTATCTCTATTTACTTTGCCAGGTTAGGGAAGTTTTCAGTCATTATTTCTTCAAATAGGTTATCAATCCCTTGTTCTCTCTCTTTTCCTTCTGGTACCCCTATGATGTAAATGGTGTTACACTTGCTGTTGTCCCAGAGGTCGCTTAAACTACCCTCATTTTTTTGGAATTCTTTTTTCCTTTTGTTATACTGATTGGGTGTTTTCTGCTCCCTTGTCTTCCAAATCACTGATTTGATTCTTTGCTTCATCTAGTCTTCTGGTGGTTCCTTCTAGCGCATTCTTCATTTCAGTTATTGTATTCGTCATTTCTGACTGGTTCTTTTTATGGTTTCTATGTCCTTTTTTATGCTTGCTATCTCTTTGTTGAAGTTCTCACTAAGTTCCATGAGCATCCTTATAACCATTATTTTGAACTCTGTATTTGGTAAACTGCTTGTCTCCATTTAATTTAGTTCTTTTTCTGGAGTTTTCTCCTGTTCTTTCATTTGGGATGTATTTCTTTGTTTTCTCATTTTGGCTGCCTCTCTCTGCTTGTTTCTATGTGTTAGGTAGGGCTTCTACTTCCCCCAGTCTTGGCCAGGTAGCCTTATGTAGTAGGTGTCCTGTGTGGCCCTGTGACACAGTCTCACTGTTCACCTGCACTGGGTGCTCCAGGTGTGTCTCTTGTGTGGGTTGTGTGTCCCTCCTGTTATAGTTGAGCCTTGGCAGCTATTGGCCTGTTAATGGGTGGGATTGATCCTCAGACTGACTGGCTGTGGGGTCTGGCCACATCCGCAGCTTACAGACTGCTGCACGGGGATCTTACCCCACTGAGTGGGATTTGCTCCAGTGGGCCTTGGTACCTGTTAAGACTCCCCTTTGGTTGTGTAGCTTGTGGGACTGATTGGGCTGTGCTCTGCTGTGGCCTGAAGCCAATCCCCAAATACGTTGGTTTCAGGGCCTCTTGTAAAGGGCTCCAGTGCAGGCCCAGGTCACCCACTGCCTGTGACTAGCCGAGGATTACCTGGTGAGAGCTACAAAGAGATCCACAGTTGTTCACTGGCCGTGCTAACCCTGGAGGCATGTGAGAGAGGCCACACAGTGAACCAAGGACGTTTTCCAGCAGTACTGGGCCTGGGGTAGCTCCATAAAATGCTAGGACACCCTGAAGCTCCTGCCATCTGCCAAGTTTGTTAAGATTCAGCCACTGATAAAGCCTCATAAGGTATACAAGTTGGGTGAGCCAGGGTCTCAGAAATTACTAGAGTGGGAAGAGTTGTGGTACCAGATTAATGTAAATTCTGGTTTGGTGCCAGTGCTGAGACTGAAACTACTCAGCAAAAGTCTCAGAGTAACACCAAGGCCAGTTGTTGCCCTCCAGGGCTCTGTCAGACTCTGATAGTTTTTGAAGAAAGAGTGCAATGACGACAAGACTGGCTGTTCTTGGAAAAAGTGCCTCCAGCATTGAGGGAGTTGGATGAGGTGGGGTCCCAGTGAGTCAGCAGGGCAGAGCTGTGGAGCTCACTAAGCCAGTCAGATTCAGATTTGGTGATAGAGGAGTGGGCTCAACACAGGAAAGACTGTGCCTGCCTGCCAGCTACATGGCAGGAGGACCCTTCACAGGGAAAATGTGAACTAGCCCTCATCTAGAAGCCACATAACTCAGTCTACCCCCATATGTCTCCGACAACATCCTTTCCCCCCAAGTTACTGTCCCTCCACTGGAGTCCAAGGTGAGTGCATGGAAGAGAGAGATGCTGTGTGCTGGCCCTTTAAGAGGACACCTGGTTTTCCCGCTGCCTTTGTCCCACCCAGATAGCTGGAACCCCCACTATTTTTCATAGCCAGATGTTGCAGGAGCTCCTCTTCCTGGCACCACTCTGGGGTGGGGAGCCTGGTGTGGGGCTCGGGCCCCTCACTCCTCAGGGGAGAACCTCTATGGCTGAGATATCCGCTTCCAGTTCTCAACCACCACACAGAAGTTTGGGGTCAGCCAGTTCCGCATCTCTTGCCAGTCTCACACTGGTGACATGGCTTTTTCTTTATATCCTTAGTTATAAAACTTCTGTTCAGCCAGACTTCAGATGGTTCTCTAGGTTGATTGTTCTATAATTAATTGTAATTTTAATTTGTTCACAGAATGAAGCAGGCACAGTGTTTATCTACTCCGCCATCTTGGATCCCCATTGACTTTCTGTTTTCATGGGGATTTTAGTCCCTCACCCAGCAGATCTCAAACTTTTTGCTATCAAGACTCCTATAAAATTTATTGAGGGTCCCAGAGAGCCAACCAACTAAAAGATCTCAGGGACTCACAAGGATCCTCTGCCCACACTTTGAGAGGTACTGCCCTAAACTGATTTTAATTGCTACACAGTTTTTTTTATGCTTCAGTTTCCATTTTCTAAAAATATGGCAATAATAATAGCATTTCAAAGTGTTCTGAAATTATAATATGAAAAATGTTACAGTGATAGGCAAATACCCACACCTGTAGGTTTAGTAAAACACTTCCTATGGGGCATTTTGGAGCCATGATGCTATTCAAAGCAACTTGGTTGCTAAAACAAGTTGTTCTTTCCAATAGATATCTAGGTTTCACACTTTACTGCTGCAAACAAACACTAGGAATTTTCTAAGGAAAATTTAAAAGTTTCTTGTGGCTTTGGTAAAAAAAGAATTTTTTTTAGGAGGGTAAGATATGAATTCTGGCTGAGTTACAAAATGGAGATATATTTCTCTGAAACCCTCTGCCTAGTTATCTTGGTTTTCTTTGATCTTTAAAATGGACTCATACTTTGTTTCTTGGAAAATGTTGAATGTTTCTCATTTTAACTTAATTTAGATCGGGGTGGAAGTAATCCCTATTGGACATTTTAGAGTCAGAATGTAAAGATTTTCATGGTAGGCCTCATAATGGATTCTGTGCACTGCAGCTGGTCCAGGATGAGCTACAATGATCATTGTATACATATCCTGCAGTGGACTTGACTGCCCTCTGTGGAGCTGGAATGTTGGAATACCTCATAGGGCCTATTTCACAACAGTGCACGTTCTGCTTAAACTGACACAGTGATTCACCCCATGAAGGAAGGATTTGGGGGGCAGGATGGCACAGAAATCTTTGTCCTTATCCCCACCCAGAGGTCCAGTAGATTCTCCACTCCCATTAGAACCTCACATTGGTGACTTGTGTCTGGCAGTAGCTCTGCTCTCAGCCTTTGAGGGCCAGGCAAGGGGTAGGGCACAGATGTTTCTCTCTGATCTGCTCCACATTCTGGATTGTATCTCAACATAGCATTTCATGGTGTTGAGTGGTTGTAACCTGGATTTCAGAGAAACTGAGTGTGTCTGCATTTGGTAAATGGAGATAATGGGCTGGGTGAGGACAAAATGAGAAAGAATATGAAAGTGTTTTGAAAACACTTTAAGTGCCATATAAGTGTAAGAATTGTTATTATTGTTTTTAAGTGCCTAAACCATCCTTAGTGTGAGAAATTTCAGTGAATAGGACACACCAGGCCTGGGATTCTTTGTTTTTATTAGGTCAGGGCAAAGAACATGCTGGATCCTTCCCGCCTTCTCATTAAGCTGGTCCGCTCTGTGGAGTTCCTAAAGTTAAGCTGATATTGACAGAAAAGCCAGTCATTGACCCCGCACCCCTCCCTTATGTCACGAATGAAAGGCACAGCCTGGTACTGAACATCTTCATCTCCCTCTATTATCTGGTGACTGCTCTGCCATACAAAGTTGATTGCAGCATGCATTATCAATGACTCTGTTTTTCAAGTCTTTTATACTTCTTTGACGTCTAAAAGTAGCTTTAAATAAAATTACTGAATATATTCTTTATGAGACTATATCAAATACTTGTATGCCCATCTAATATTTTAGAAGTCTTCTATTAATTGTTTTTCAGTTAAAAGTAAACAGAGCCTTGGCCCTGAAATAATGTTTGAATTTAGAAATTGGTTCTTCAGTAAAACCTTAACTTCTTTGTGTTTAATTAGACTTCAATTGCTCCACTTAAAAAAGGTCACCTAAATTTGGAAAAGACAACTGATTCTAATTGTGACAACCTTATGCTTGCTGAATTTTATTAGAAAGGTTACAATACTTTTTTCCATTTGCTAAGTAGCATTTATCCATACTTTCATGATGATGGCACACCAAAAGAATGAGGCAGTCATATTTTAATGGATTAAGCTTGATTCCTTGTCTCATCAGCTTTATCAGCATGCTGTGTGCAGATATTTTAGACTATGTGCACCTAATTTTTTTTGCTGTAGTAATGGAACTATGTTTCCTGTGGGTCTGTTAGAGGTATTGAAGGTTAAATGAGAAAATATCTGTAAAGCACTTACAGTTTCTAGAGATAGCTGGGTCATAAATTAAAGTGGCTTTATTTCTAGAGTGCCAAGGTAGAATAAACTGGGTGGCTGAGAGAGAAGGTTCAACAGGAGTCAAGGTGGAGGAATTTGAAAGAAGGAGGTCTGAGGGACCTGCACTGGAGTTGCATAGACTTCTTCAGCTGCCATGTTTCCTGGGGCAATAAGAAGCTAGTAGGCTACATAATATTTATATTAGTCTGTGGTTCCAAGGAAAATGGAGGCCATTTCTATGCTCATGTTTGAGCAGTAGACAAAATGCTCCAGCTAGCCTATAAACCATGTCAAATTATGTTATATACAAGTATTGGGCAAAATGAGAAAAACATCTTAGCCAAAGACTATATCCCAGAACATCTTACATAGACTATTCAAGCATAAACCGGATTACTATTTTTTTAAAAAAATTCTGACAATATACAAATAGCCAGGGATTTTTTTCCAGTTTTAGTAAGATTTCACAGTTACCTTTTTTTCCTTGAGTTTTATTGAGATATAATTGATTTACAGCACTGTGTAAGTTTACAATGTACAGCATAATGACTTGACATACATATATTGTGAAATGATTACCACACTAGTTTAGTTAACATCCATCTCCTCACATAGTTACAAAAAGTTTTTTTCTTACGATAAGAACTTTTAGGGTGTATTCTTTTAGCAATTTTTAAGTATGCCATACAGCAGTGTTAACTATAGTCATCATGCTGTATATTATATCCCCAGTACTTATTTATCTTATAACTGGAAGTTTGTATCTTTTGACCACCTTCGTCATGTTTTCTCACCACCATCCCCCCGACCTTTTTCTGTGATGAGAACTTTTAACATCTATTCTTTAGCCTGCTGTTGCTCAGAGCTCACACTCTTGAGCGAGCTCTTAATCAACTGAGCCACTCAGCCGACCTGGGATTTTTTTTTAAAGCAGGTACTACCTTCATTTTTGTGACCTTTCTCACATATCCAAGTGGTAATCTCAAATACTGTGGAATTATTGCAATTCTTAAAATGTTTTGCATTATAGCAAAATAACAGTCTTAGCTGCCATGTTCCCATAGTTGTCTTTGAAAGGAAAAGGGTGACCACGTCCAAGGTTAGAACTAGGGAAGAGAGACAAAGATAGGGAGGGCTATCAGAGCTGCTACCATTGTAGCCACTGCTGCATTCGTCCTGATAAAGACAGGAAGCAGTAAGCCAATTTGAGACCTGAGCCTTGAAGCCCCTGATCTACCAGCAAGAGAGGAAAATAGTGCCGAAGAATTTATCAGCAAGCAGTTTCTTAAGAACAGTTGAACAGTGTTATGGAAGATGACTGGTTTCTGTTCTCCAATGTTTCTAGAAAAAAAAAAGGGCCTGCACTCCTGTTTTAGACCACACTTAGAATTTAGAATGTCTCAGAGGGATATCTTTTTAAAGCTTCTAGGATGAGTCATTCTATCAGAATCTTGGGCAAAGACAACTTAGCTGTGGAGGACCTGCAGAAAATGACATTTCATCTCCAAGTCTAGTGAACACACCAATTCTTTTAAAGGACTACTTAGTTCTAAGATTCTTTACCATCCTGTTAATGGTGAGGATGTTTCCAAGACAGGGGAACCTATATATTACACATGGCCCAAGAAAAGCTGGCTAATGATTTCTTCCTCCTCTGTTTTCTCTTTGTCCAATAGCCTTTATTCTCTATTACACTGCTTTCAAGAGAGGATTTGATCGACTCCTTTCTCCAAAGAGTCAGAAAGAGAAAATGATGACCAAAGATTTTATGTGCTTTTTTCCCCCCTCAGGAGTATTTTCATAGGGAACTAGGGAATGAAACTCTACTTGTAGAATTTCAAGCATCAGTTGGCCTAATGGGAAGGTACCTGGGGTGATAAGGAGAACATTGTCTATTCTACCTAGTTGTCTCTCTGCTTTTAGAAAGCAAACCCCTGTGTGTCCCCACTAACATGGTAGACATCCCCCTGTGCCCTTCCAGAGATCACACTTGTTTATGTTGTGTGTCGTGGGAAAATGCTGAGCAGAGGAGGCATCTCCTCGAGCCCTGTATGGCACTGCCTCTTGTTGAGGGTGGAGACAGCAGACCTGGAAGAGGGGCCAGTTGCTGAAAAGGGTTGCTGGCTTTTCTCAGGATGATTTTTATAAAAAAGGCACAGGGAAATTTTTATTGCACAATTGCAATAGATGATAGTAAGAAATACCAAAACAACATTAAGTATGAAACTGCTCTCCCTCCCTTTATCTAGAAAATGCACAACTCTCTTTATAGTAATATTTCCTCCTTGTATGTTGTGGACTTGTTTGTCTTACGTTGCATCCTTTTTAAGCTCACGGACTAACATTAGAAGAAGCCCCCCAAAACCATGCTGCAATCTGCTGTACAATTTCTTTATTTCCCTGAAAAATCAACCAATCAAGGACACCTAGTCTTTGTATCAATATCAACCTACTCTGTCAAGGACACTTTGGATACTTCCAGGTTGAAAAATTAAGTCACATTGTTTTTGAGGGAATATGTCTACAGTAAGTGCCATTGGAGACCTATGAACAAATGCTTATGAAACGGAAAGTTCCAACTGAGGAAGGAAATTATATTGACAGGAACTATAACAACAGCAGATGTTTATTCAGCTCTCCAGTTAGGCCCCAAATGTACACCAGTGCTTCATCATGAGACATAAATGTTTTGTTTCAAAAGGGGAGAATTATAATAGGTGATGTTCCTGTGCCAATGTCACCATTGCTTACATAACGGGCTTTCAGTAAGATATTTACTGATCTTACTTGTCCCACATTCTTCACCTGTATAGTGAGGCTGAAAACGCTTGTGCATTACATATTTCATAGGAAAACTTCAGATGAGAACAAATGCATAGATGCACTCAGCTGTTTCCTGGTAAAGAGCAGTAAGCAGCAGTAAGGTGTTTCTGTGTGTTTTGACATTGCCATTATGCCTTGGCATTGGTTGTGTGTGTTGAAATACATTTCATAAGCATTTTTTGAGGTGAATTTAGGTTTTCTGAAATACTGGTATATTTTTAGTAATTTCAAATGGAAAAGGTTCAAATAATCTTTATTAGGCTCTGATATATTCAGACATATTCAGCATAGAGAAAACAATTCATATTGTGAATGCCAGGCTAGAAGGGGGGATACAAAGATGAAGTTCACCAGACTACTATTCTCAAGGCCCTTTCAACCTAGTAGGGGAAACAGTTGTTTAACCAACGTTTTAGCACCATTAGAGACTTAAGAATAAAAACGTTGATTGGCAAGGGAGGAATATAAATTCCAAGTGTGACAATTAAAGAAGGAAATGATACCAACAATAACAACGATGACAATAGCTACTATTGTTAGTCTTTTATATTCAAGACACACTAAAAATGTTATCACATTTACTCTGCTCTCCAAATCTATTATTGTCCCTATTTTATAGGTGCAGAAACCGATGCTTAGACAGATAAAAATGAGTTGTGCAAGATGATATGGCTGGAAAAGGTGGAACCAAGATAGTGAGTTTGGGTCCATCTAATATCAAAATACATGCTCTTTTTATTCTGCCACAATGCATCTCAGTAACAATATCATTCTAAAAACATATTATAGTGATGTCTAAACAATTTTGAGTTTTTTAGAGAGACAATTTCCCTGATACTAGTCATGACTCTGTGATACCTCCATGGCCATTCAAAGACCATTGAGGTAGAAATATAGGAACCCTGGGCTCTGGCAGGTGTGAGGTCTATGTGGAGAGCTACTTTCCAGTCTGCTGGGGCCTGTGTGGACCTGGCCACCTGACCTAGTAACTGCAGCCAGCAGGTATGTTTTTCTTTTCTTTAGAAAGGACTGGGGAGTGGAGAATAACCCCATTAAGCCCTTTCTAAGGGCAAACCAGCTGACTAACACTTATACACACACAAATGGCTTGCATTTTGTGTTTTCCTTACCAGAACCTGTTCCTTCTAATGGCTCTCAGGAGACTCTTCCCCAAGAAGAAATAGGCAAATTGGAATATTTACTATATTTTAAATGGCTGTATTTTCTAAGAAGATACTCCGAATAAAGGAGTTTTTCTGATTACTGAGTTTATCATATGAAAATTCTTACAAAGACATAAAAATTGCATAACCATTTAGCTATGACTGTAAATCAACTGCTTTTATTGAAAATAGTAAAATTTGCATGACAGTGGAAGGGGTTTGAGACTGTGCTGTATGCAGAGCGAACTGAAAGTCTGACATGATAATTTTCAACCTTTGTGAAAAAACTTAAAGAACAATATATTCTGATCATATTATTTTAGAATCTGACAGCAAGAAAACCTTGCCCAATGGAATGATGTTTTAGAAACATTAGCACAAATTAAACAAATTGTGTTTAAAGTATGATTCTTTTATGATTAACACAATGTCTAACATCTGCGGGTCTGGATGGCCCACTGTTGGTTCGTTGAAACTCCAAAATACCAAAGAAGCAGTTTGTGTTCTTTCCAGTGTGGTCAGTAGCCTGAATTCTTATGTATTCACTAGGCTAGTTCCAAGATGGCCGCTATAGTTACAAAGAATGATAAATGATTCTACGGTGTTACCACTTTTTAAAGTTCTACTTTAGCTCTTGTAATGGAATTCAAATTGTGCCAGTCATCTTTTATTAGTCAGTCCTGTGGGATTTTTATTGTTATTTTGAACAAGATCTATTTTTGTTTAATTCTATGGGAACCACACATACTTTGTACATTTGCCAGAAATTTATTTTCCAATGAATATTACTAAATTCTAAATAAGTACATTGTTCATTTTTTTTCCTGGGACATAGTAGGGGTGAGTTGAATTTACAATTATATAATGTAGACCAGGCTTTTTTGTAGCTCTAATATTCTGGTAACTGAAAGTGAGTTTGGGTTTTGTTTATTGTCTTTCAAAGTATTGTATTTTAAGCAAAAACATCTTTTAAAAAAGTCATTAAGAACTTATTTGTTACAACCGTTAATCTAAAATTAAAAAGCTGAAAAAAGAGGCAACAAGCATTTATTTGGAGTGAAAGAATTGCAATTCAGAGAGCATAGTTTCAAGCAGAAACCCAAATAGTGTCCCAATTACAGGGTGAAAACAAAAAAGTTTTTGTGAGGAAAGGAAAGGAATAATTACATTTAAAAAGCAAGAAAGAAAGAAAGAAAGAGAGAGAGAGAGAAAGAGAAAAGGAAGGAGGGAAGGAAGATAGGAAGGAAGGACGGAAGGAAGGAAGGAAGAATTCCTACAGGTTCTGATAAGCTGAGCTACTCCTGGCTATACATGATTGGTTACTGATTCTATCTTCAGGTAGAGAGTCCATAATCATCAGTCCTTGTAGTCAGGATGTTCATTGTCTTGCTAGCTTTACAAACAATTGTAAGACAACGATGATTTGGCCCAGTCCTAGGCCTACCCCAGTCCAAACAGTCCCAAGTTTCAAGGTGCAAGACAGCTCCTCTGAAATGACGGCTCCTACTCCTTTTTGAACTGGCTCCACTTACATAATTTTCCACACAAATGCTCACTGCATTTTTTCATGCACAGAGACAAGCATTATGTTAGCTATAATAACCAGAAAATTAACATCGTGTATCCTTTCCCAACAGAATAAAGGAAACATTTTCATACCTAACTTTTGGTGTATGATATACGAGTATATGGACACCTTGAACTTGTTTCCAGAGGTGGAAGACCTCTTGTTCTACTGCACTGTGTGTCTGAGTATGGATATTCAGACTATGTTTCTTTGAGCTGAGAAAAGCAGAATTATTTTCACTTGCTACAAAGCTTAACTCCCAGACTGGGAGGAAAAAAAAGAGGCAATCTTATTATAAGACAGGACCTAGAAGTGTCCCAGACCCTGGGGGATCTAAAAATGTTGTATTCTGTTCAATGGAACAGCAGAACCTTTGAGCAAAACTGTCTAAGCAAAATCTATAGAAAATGATGAATCCTGCACTAAAGCTTAAAAAACTAACAAAATTACAAAGCTTCTATAAAGACTGTTTTCAGAGCACCAAGAAGAAAACTGAGGGGATTCTTAGTAAATGTCATTTATGTTCTTATCAAAATAGAAAATAAAGCAGGAGTTTTTTGTTGTTTGTTTGGTTGGTTGATTTAGTTTGGTTTGATCTTTTAGTGTAGAGACATAAACAATGGAAGACCAGGTAACATACACTATTCACGAAAATAACTTTTTGTCCAAATATCTAAAGCATGAATAAAATTTTATGTTCTGTTTTGTCTTTCAAATGGACAGAGATTTTTAAATGTACTTCTTTATATACAGATAAAGAATAAAATTTAAATGGCTTATTATCCCATTGACTAGATAACCCCGTTGACCTTTTTAAGAATTTTAAAGTAACATCAGCACATTTTTTTTTTAAAGTCAAATAGTACTGACAGGTGTAAATGAAAAATAGTAGTGCTCCTATCCCTCCACACCCCTTCCTAGCCATCTGCCTATTTCCCCAAAGGAGCAGTTGTTAACAATTGCTTATTTATATTTCCATAAAAGGAAATATATCCTCAGACACACATATATGCATGTGTATGGGCACATATATATAATTAAGATTTTTTTTTCACAAAAGGGTTATGTCATTCTATTGTATCTTCAATTTTTTATTTAATAATATATTTGTAGACCTCCCCATATCAGCACACACATAGTTATCACATTATTTTTAACAGTTGTATAATAGTTTATTATGTAGTGTACTGTAAATATTTAACCAGCCCCTACTGATTATCATTTAAGTTGTTTTTTATTTTTGTGAATATATCTGTAAAGATGTGGCAGTTGAATAGCTAGTGAAAGGATATCTACATATTTTATTTTGATAGGTATTGTCTAATTTATTGAATTAGTTTTCTTATCCACCAACATTTGAGAGTTACTATTTCTCTAGCACTGGAATTATAAAAATTTTAAATGTTCACTCAAGAGAACTTCAGTTTATAGAGTTCCACTTATATTCTTTTTTTAAATGGACTAATGTTTTACCTAAAGAAAAACCAGAATGTACTTGTTTTTGGAGTGCCTGTTTTCTTAGCCCAGTGATACGTAGATCCATGAAGGAGAAAGGAAATATTTTTATTTAATAAGACTGGATTGGCAAATGTGGCTAACACGAAATAAAGGCTTGTAGGACAATGAATTTTAGGAAACTTTTAAAAGAGTAGATTAAACTGACAATGTGCATGTTCAAAAGATAATATGCAGCTAGGGGAGGGGGAAATGGGAAGATATTTAATGGGTAGAGCTTCAGTTTTGCAAGATACAAAGAATTCTGGAGATTAGTTGTACAATGTGAATGTACTTAACACTGTTGAACTGTACACTTAAAAATGGTTAAGGTGGTATATTTTAAGTTATGTGTTTTTTGTCACAATTTAAAAAATATAATGTACAAAATTATGCATTTGTCGAAAAAGGAGGCAATTACCTAAAATACAATTTTAGGACAGTTAAGGGAAGAGCCTCTACCAGAAATTCACAGGTACCTTCAGGAGCCAATTAATGTCATTACATAATCAGATCAAGTCCAGAATGCAAAGATCCCTGGTAATGGACTCACATTTAATCTAAGGCACAAATGGCTACTATCAGCAGTAGTAAACCCCCTGTTGTGCTATGGACCAGCTGTCCATATGTGCCTGCTGTATCTGTGACTACCAGGATATTTCCAATGACCAGACTCAGTGCCTGGAGCTGACCACAGTGAAATGGAAGACCACAATAAGGACCAACAGAATCAGGTCACTCTCTGACATACACCATTGTTTAAAAGCACTCTATAATATTTTTATTTGTCATCTCTCACAGCCACCATGTGAGAAAAAAAAACACAACAAAAGGGAGAGTGCAGTCTCCAGAACCCAGAGAAGATAATATCTTTTGTTCACAATGACTTCAAGTCTCGGGTCCTGATTTCCAGAGCAGACAAATCACTGTTATAAAAATATTTTGGAAGAGGCCGGCCGAGTGGCTCAGTTGGTTAAGAGCTCGCTCAAGAGTTTGAGCTCTGAGCAACAGCGGTTCGAGTCCAGCCCGAGCTGAGCAGCCGCTGAGCTGCCAACAGGTAGCAGGATGGCTCAGCTTAAAAAAAAAAAAAAAATTTGGAAAAGTGACTCACAATGAATGTTAAGGAATTATCTAATTAAAGTGTTTCATAAATTTAATACGCCCATTTCTCAACTACTCAATAGAGGCTGAACAGTTTGCTTGCTGGCCCTCGTGTATTATGTCTTAGCACAGAGCAGAGGTTCTCAACCTTGGCTGCACATTAGAATCACATGAAAGCTTTAAAACATCTGATGCCCTGGGGTCATCCCAGACCAATTGATCAGAATCTCTGGGGTGGGTATCCTGGTGATTCCAACATGCAGTTAAGGCCCAGAAGCACTAAACTTCAGCGTTCATAATCCTTAGGGAGGGGCGTGAGCTTCCCTTTCCACAACAGAAATTTGGTTTAGTAGGTTTGGGATATTCTCAAGATCTGCATTTCTTACATGAATCTCAGATAATGCTGATGCATACGGTCTCTGATGCACCCCTTTGAAAAATACTACAAGTGACTGAAACTCCTGATTTTTCATCCTAATCACTGATCTCTCCTGCTTCTCCATAAACCTGGTCTCCTAGGCTTTGTTAATAAGGCTCTTTACCCAAAGTTAATCATTTTTATTGCTTTGCCCCTGGAACATGCCCAAGGTCTTCATATATCACTTGCAATGAGTGGCTTCAAAATGGCCACATAATCCAATGAATTCCTGGCCAAGGTTGAACAGAGTGGAGAGATTACATCACGGTTTCTCCATGCCATGCTTTTGCTAATAACTTCTGGAGTCATGCTTTAAAAAATAACATACAATATTAAACACTATCACCAACATCAAACTATATCATTAGGGTTGTTCTGCTGAGTCACTATGAACCTGGGAATATTTTTAAGACCGTTTATACAGAATTAACCCTCTAAAGTGTGTATTTGTATTTTTCATTTTGAAATTTTGTCCTCGTTAAATTTTACCATGATTATTTTTAACTGCTGCTCTACTAATCACCTTAATATCATTGCAAACTTGTGTGCCTGTTCCATGATTCAAGTTGTCAAGGGAAATATGAAATATTGATGCCCAGGACAGATCCCACACATTAGCACTCTCTGTTTACCCAAGGCTCACCTAGAACTTCATCTGCCTATTTGCCTAATCGTAGCCTAGAATGGGGTGGTCAAAGTCAGCGTTGTGGAGTGAAAAGGGAATAAGTTTTGGATGAGATACATCTAATTCAGACTCCCAGCTCTACTTCTTACTACCTGTGTGACCTTAGGCAGTAATTTAATCTTAGAGAGCTCCTTAAATTTTTTTTTCTGGGAATGTGCAACTACAATACCTTCCCTCAAAGGGATATTTTGACAATAATTAAATGACATGCAAACGTATTCAACATATTGGCTGACACATAGTAAGCTGCTCAATAAATAGTTTCTTTTTTTTCCTTTCTTGCATATGATAAGTGACTTGAACAGCTGAGAGTGTAAATATCAATGTTCTTCTAACTTACTCTGCTCAAAAAAATTATGGGGAAGGTAAAATAATTCCAACTAGTGTTGGACTAACCCTCAGAAGGTCACTCTGCCAAGGGTGAATGGCTTAACTCTAGCATCAGGTGATGCCAGGCAGAGGGCACTCTGGGTGCTGGGCAGGAACCAAGCCAGGAGACCTAAGGCCAAGGGTGAAGCCAAGGAGACCAACCTGAGCCAAGGAGAGGCAGAGGCGGCTAGTGCTGGATGCAGCGGGGGTCAGCACTGAGCAATAGCCAGCCCTCAGAGAACCTGGAAGAAGCCTGAAGGAGGCAAAGGGTCAGCCTCAAGGAAGAGATCAGGAGCCCAGGAACCTGCATCAGGGCGAATGGTAGAGACTGGCTGAGGAGAGACCCCAGAGCAGCAAGGCCCATCATCCACGAGGGTGGTTATAATCTTCAGTCACTCTTGTTTTTTTATATTCTCCTGGCTAAACTTTTCTGTCCTTATCTTAGTCTCTCCTTCTGGTAGGCTTTTTTTTTTTTTTTGATGGGTATAAATGTATCCTTCTATAATTAGGCACTATACTAGGAAGAAGACGTTAAATAATGAAACTCCAAAATATCAGTGGCTTGGCACAATAAAAGTTTACCTTAAGCTCCTATCACAGTCCATTTTAAGTCTGTAGGAATGGGAAAGGCCGGGACTCTGCTTCATGCAATTATTCGGGGACATAGGTTCCTTTCATCGGGTGGATTCTTAATTTCTTTTCTTTTTTTTATTCCTTTTTTTTTTTTTGGTCATGAATTTTTTTGGAAGTTTAATGAAGTTTTCTGGACTTTATCTCAACATAAGATGTTCAATTGTGCAGAATAAAATATACAGTATTACAAAGGAAACCAACTAAACAAAAATACTGTTATCAAAAGAGTAAAAATACAAAACTGTAATAAGAATAATATATGTGTTTCTTTATTAATGTATGACATTATTTACATGGAACATTATCATGCTAGAGGACTTCTGAAGAGTCACTGAGTACTTTTTGCTAAACCTGAATCACTGTCAGCACCGCAGTTGAGCACTTACCATGTGCTTACGTGCATTGTTCTGGTTATCTATTGCTGTGTAACAAACTACCCCCAAAACTTGGTGGCTTAAAACAACCTTTTATTTTGCTCCTGATTTTGTGGGTCAGGAATTTGGGAAGGTCTTTGCTGGGCAATTTGTCTAGGATCTACATGGCTTCTCCTAGCGCAGCTGGGACTAGGAGACCCACTTCCAAGATGGCATCTTCATTCACATGTTTGGCACTTCAGTTCTCCTTGGCTCCAATCTCCACATGCCTTGGCTTCTCACGGCATCATGGTTTCGGGGTACTCACACTTCTTAGATGGCAGCTGGCTTCCAAGAATAAGTGTTACAAGAGATAGAAGTGAAAGATGAGAGTATAAATATGGATATTTTTCTAACTTAATCTAGTCTATGAAATTATGAGAAAGGAAAATTAATTCAAGGAAGTGTTGTAGTAACCCTCAGAAAAGGTCATTTAACCAAGGGTGACTCCTGATGGTTAACTCCACCATCAGGCAATGTTGAATGGGGGCCACAGCATCACTTTTGTCATAGTCCACTGATCAAAGTGTCATAGAGCTCATCTAGATTCATGGGAGAAGGGACACAGACCTCTTCTTTCTATGGGAACAATACCAAAGAAAGGGTGGTCATCTTAAATCTGCCATATATATATATATATATATATATATATATAATCTCATTTAATCTGTTTTTGTTTTTTTTTAAAGATTTTTATTGGGGAATTGGGAGGAGGGGAATAGCATTGGGAATAGGGGAAGGGGAACAGACAGATAGACACATTGCTGTTTTTGTTCTTCAGTTTAGTTGTGGAGGACGTCGCTTTACTGGCCCATGTTGGTATGATCATTGTGCTCTTCCCAGGTGAGGCAATCGGTCGCTGATCATTGGTCGGCCGCTCCCAGCAGCTCCCGGTAGCTCACACCGGCTACCAGCCGCTTACGCTGGCTGCCAGCCACTCATGTAGCTCACGGCAACCCGTTGCAGCCCCACTGCAGCCTACTTTGTCGCCGGCGACTCACAGCAGCCCAGCTCCAGGTCAAGCTGTTGTTATCATCTTAGCTGTAGAGGGCGAGCGTCACTGGCCCTCAATGTGGGATCCGAACCTCAGCCCTGCTGCTCAGAGCTGGCACTCCCAAGTGAGCTCTTAACCAGCTGAGCCACTCAGCAGGCCCGGATTTAATTTGTTTAATAACACTATAAAGTAGGTATCACTGTCTCCATTTTACTGATGAGGAGACAGAACCTCAAAGAAGTTAGGTATTTTGTTTTTTATTTTTATTTTATTTTTTTTTAGCTGAGCCATCCTGCTACCTGTTGGCAGCTCAGCGGCTGCTCAGCTCGGGCTGGACTCGAACCGCTGTTGCTCAGAGCTCAAACTCTTGAGCGAGCTCTTAACCAACTGAGCCACTCGGCCGGCCCTAAGTTAGGTATTTTGAAGAATAGAGAGTATCTAGGGAAAGTTTATAAGAAAATAAAAAAATAGACATTTATCTTGAAAGAGTCAAAAGAATGAGTGCAATTTGGACTTAAGGGAAGATTCAGGAACAGAGAACAAGTATATTTCTTATTATATAGGTTCTGCTACATGTATCAGAGACACAAAGTAATTGTGACTTGAGCCAGGTAGAAATTTATTTCTCTTATGTTATAGTCAAGGAGTAGGTGGTCCCAGGAATGGTATGGAAGTTTTTTTTCCATGAGGCCATTCAGGGATCCAAGTTTCTTCCATCTTACTGTTCTATGAAACTTAGGATATTGCCCGTGCCTACAATGGTCCAATATGGCACATACACTATCACATCCACATCTACACTACAAGCAACAGGATAGAAAATGGAGAAATGATGGGCATGCCCCTTTCATTAAGACACATCCCAGAGTGGAACGTATTCTTTCCCATCACATGCAACTGGCCTGCTTAGTAACATAGCCACACTTAACTGTAGGGGAGACTGAACTATGCAGTCTTTACACTGAATATCCGTGTGAATGTCTACCAAAGAGGGGTCTATCACCATAGAAGAAGGGGATAAAAGATATTGGAGGACAACCAATATTGACTCAATCTCTGCTTCACCAAATAGCAGGCTGAAACTTCAGCATATGGGATAAATGAGAACATAATAGAATTTTCTGTGAGGTTGCTGAACACAGTTACTTTAGAATGTGAGAAATGACTCCAAATGTCTTAAAATGGGACAATTCTCCATTTGTAATGAAATAGGTTGAGAAAAGGCATAGCTTATGCTTAGTCTCATCTTTAAAGTCTATATTCAGAGATGACAAAGGGTACAAGACAGGACTGAATAAAAGTTTAAAGGTCTTTCTCAGGGCAAATTACTACAACCAGAGTTGTATGCTTGGCAGCATGTCGTGTGCCTATCCAAACGCTCCTCTGGGTCTTTGTAGAAAATGCAATAGCCCCTAAGGAGGTCAGAGAGGCCTTGGAGCTCGAGGAGATAGAAAAAAATACCAAGGGAAATTTATAGATGACAAATACAAGGGAAAATTGGGTGCAAGTTCAAAGCTGTAGAAATAGCATGGAGAGCTAGAGCGCACGTGTATGTCTGAGTTATCTTGCAACATGCTACTCGGGGCAAAGAGTAATGGGGCTCTAAGCCAATGGTGGCAAAGGCAGAGGGCAGCATCCAGAGAATGACAGCTGGGTCAGAATCTCCCCAGGCCACTTTTGCCCAGCTGACAGCACCCTGGGCTGACTCTTTTAAACTGCACTTTCTGAAGCAGTCTTCAAGCAACTGATTTCCTAGGAGAGCAGTAATGCTTGGCCCATCTCCACTACTGTAAATGTCTCCAAAGCTTTTTATAGGCATTCTCTTTTCTCATGCTTTTCATTTATTATAAAGATATACATGTCACCCAAGCAACCTAGCTATATTAGAGGAAGCTTTGGTTTAGTATTAGTGTTTTTGTATCCTTCTACTCTCTTTTTTTAATTACTTGAATTTATGCTAATCAAAATACATTCCCGGATTCCTATTAATAATGGAGAAATGTTTCTAATAATTATTATAGTATTAATAGTAATGAATATTGGTTTATTGACTTAGTGCCTTACATGTATGTGCACTTTTAAAAATTGAGATATAATTGGCATACAATATTGTATTACTTTCAGGTGTACAACATAATGATTCTATATCTCTATATATTGCAAAATGATCATCACAATAAGTCTAGGTAACATCCATCACCACACATAGTTACAGAATTTTTTTTCTTGTGATAGGAACTTTTAAGATTAACAACTTTCAAATATGCAATACAGTATTGTTAACTATATTTGTCATTCTGTACAATTATATTCCTATGACTTATTTATTTTATAACTGGAATTTTGTGCCTTTTGACCCCCTTCACCCATTTTGCCCACCTCCATCCCCCACTTCTGGCAACCATCAATATGTTCTCTGTATCCATAAGCTTGTTTTTTTTGTATGTTTGTTTGTTTTTGAGATCCACATATAAATGAGATCATATGGTATTTATCTTTCTTTGTCTGACTTATTTCACTTATCATAAGGTCCTCAAGGTCCATGCTGTTGCAAATGGCAAGATTTCCTTTTTTATGGCTGAACAATATTCCATTGTGTAGATATACCACACTTCTTTATCCAGTCATCTTTCTCACTCAAAGTATCTTATGGTACTGTACTCACCCTTCTTTTTGTGATGATGTGAGATAATAAAATGCCTACGTGATGACATGAAGTGAGGTGAATGAGACATTATTAGGTAAAATAAAGGTTAGTTGAACACAAGCACTGCAATACTAAGACAGTTGATCTGATAACCAAGACGGCTACTGAGTGACTAATGGGTGGGGAGTGTATAAAGTGTGGAGATGCTGGACAAAGGATGATTCACATCCTGGACTGGAGGCACGGGATGGTGTGAGATTTCATCATGCTACTCAGACTGGTGTGCAATTTAAAACTTACGAGTTGTTTATTTCTGGTATTTTTCATTTAATATTTTTGGATCACAGTTGACTGCAGGTAACTAAAACCACAGAAAGTGAAATGGTGGATAAGGTGGGTCTACTGTAGCAGTGAATAAAACAGACAAAAAGTCCCTGCCCACATGTAGCTTACATTCTAGAAAATGACAAAATAGTGATAAAACTGGGACCTAAATGCTACATCTCTCTTTCTTTCTAACCTAGTTCTTTTCTCACTATATACTCCTTTTTGCTATCCCTATTTCCTTAATGGCAGGCATAGCACTCACTTTTCACCTTGTAACTAAACTTTCTTATTAATTCTCTAGCTCCAGATGAAAACTTATCTTCGACCCACTACTCATAGCCATCCCAGTTCTTTATCTCTGCTGACTGTATGCTTGGATACCTAAATGGTCTTCAGTTGTAAATTATTAAAGGATGTTCAACCTCCCTTTCCCTGTCTCAGCTGGGATCACACAACCTGAAGTTTAGTGAATGGTACTAAAGCAGGACGGAAGCCCAGTTCTCAACCACATTTTCACTCTGAGCTGCAACTCTTTCCACTGATGTCCACTCTCTCTGTGGCTTTGAAAAGACTGACACATTCTCAGATCCGTGACTTAATATTATAACAACAACAACAACAACAACAACAACAACAACAAAAACACTCTTCCCTATGTAACAGCCTGCTTTAAAGCCATTATTAGTAGTAGTATAGGTACAATTAGTTAATGAGACTGCTGATCTCTGCAATATCTGTGTTGGAGCAGTTCAGCTATATAGAAGAGTAAGCTGATTCAGAAAGAGGCCACATAAGATACAGTCTTTCTTTTTTTCCTCTCATTCCCTGCAAAGGTAATGGAAAATGACCTTTCAGTTTGGGGTACTACTCTGGGAATTTGCCATTGTTTTTTTGAAGATAAAGGA
The DNA here is from genome assembly GCF_001890085.2 of Hipposideros armiger. Taxonomy (NCBI): domain Eukaryota; kingdom Metazoa; phylum Chordata; class Mammalia; order Chiroptera; family Hipposideridae; genus Hipposideros; species Hipposideros armiger. Next base: position 121,188 of record NW_017732367.1, on the reverse strand, counting down.
ATTTGTACCATTGGCTTCAGGTAGAATGCTATCCAACATTTCTGTTTTCAAACATAAGTTTGGGAATGGGCATGTCCTTTTTTTTGATAAATCTGAAAGATGGAGAACTGTTTACTCACCATCTGACCTGCCTTTACAAGGTCTCCTTACAAGCGCCCCCTTCCCTCTGTCTATAATTCACATTATGACTGCCCAAGATGATTTGAGGGGTGTAAGATCTCATCCATTTGGGAGATTTGGTCTTGAAAAATTTACCTTTAGAGATCAATTTTGTTAGATTAAGTATTACCTTTCTTAACATTTAAAATGTAAATACTTTCTGAAAGGAAGCATAGCGGGGGAAAAATAATTTTCTCTCTATTCTTCTAGGATCTTGGGTGAATCACTCCCTCCCCCCCATAATAAAAGACAGATTAGCAGGAATAAAACAAATTTAATTAAGTACATATGTATGGGAGCCCCACAAAGATGAGACTCAAGGAAGTGCCCAAAGCAGGAAGCTTTTATACCTTTTAGACAAAGAAATATTTTGGGAATCACCTTCTCAGTGAAGCTTTCTCTGACCTGCCCCCACCAACAGAGTTGGGCACTTTCATTTATGCCCTAGTTGTACTTATATCGGGTATTATGGCCTGAATTGTGTCCCCCAAAATGCATATAACAGACCCTAACTCCTCATGTGACTGTATTTGAAGACAGAGCCTTTAAGGAGGTGATTAAGATGAAATGAAGTCTTAAGGGTGGAGCCCTGACCCAGTAGAACTGGTGCCCTTATAAGAAGAGGAAGAGATATCAGAGCTCTCTCTGCCATGTGAGAACATGCAAAAAGGCCACTTTTCACAAGCCAGGAAAAGTGCTCTCAGCAGTATCTGACCAAAATGGTGCCCTGATCTCAACTTACAGCCTCCAGAACTATGAGAAAACAAATTTCTGTTGTTTAGGCTACCCAGTCTATTGTATTTTGTTATGGCAGCCTGAGCATACTAATACACCAGGTTCTACTGTCATGATTTGATACATCTATCTCCCCTTTTAGATTCCAGACTCCTTGAGAGCAAAGACCAATATTAATATAACTGCCATATATTGAGGGTTTACGATGTGCCAATCATTGTACCAGTTACTCACACACTATCTCATTTATTTATTTTTATTTTTTTATTGGGGAATTGGACTATGGGAACAGCGCTGGGGAATTGGGGGAAGGGGAACAGAAAAGTTGCTGTCGTTTTGTTCTTCAGTCTAGTTGTGCAGGACGTTGCTTCACTGGCCCAAGCTGGCACCATCATTGCGCTCTTCCTGGGCGAGGCAGATCAGTCACCGGCTTCTGGACAGCCGCTCATGGCTGCTGCTGGCCGCTCACACTGACTGCTGGCTACACACGGTAGCCCATGGCAACTCACTGCAGCAGGGGCTGCAGCCTAGGCCGACGCCTGCAACTCAGGGCAGCCCAGCTCCAGGTTGAGCTGTTGTTCAGTATCTTAGCTGTAGAAGGCAGTGTCACTGGCCCTCATATGTGGGATCCGAACCGGGGCCCTCTGGCGTCCCAAGCCAGCTCTTAACCGGCCCTCACACTATCTCATTTAAATCTTACAACGTCTTAAGATCAAAACTATTATCCTCGTTTTACAGATAAAGAAACTAAGGGTTGGAGAAATTATGCGGTTTGTCTAACTTAGAATCCATTTGTACCTGGTCCCATACCATCATACTGCCTTCTTTGTCATCTGTGTTTCCTTTTCTTCTAGCAGTTCCCCACACATAGCTGGTTTTGAGAGGTTGTTAGTTTCCTAAATAAATGTATTCCAATCTCAGCAAGGGAAAATGTCTCTGTTTCTCTTTATAATAATGAAATTCCTGAGCTTGATGTTCTTGAACACCCTCACATTCCACAATAATAAAATATAAAGTAAGATAAAATAGCCCCTCCTCCAGACAGAACCATCTACATAATTTATGGAGTTCAGTGTAAAATGAAATTGCAAGGCCTCTTGTTCAAAAGTTAAGAATTTCATGAGCTTCTGGGTTGGTGAACACATGGAGATTTGGGGAGAGTGGCACACCCACAGAGCATGAAAACTCTTGCCTTATGCACTCTTTCATCTGGATAGTCCTCAGTTAAATCATTTTATAATAAACTGGTAAACATTTGCCTATGCTGGACACCCACCTTGCTTTATTCTCAGAACAACCCACCCAGCAATCTCTCCACAGTAGTACGTCAAGATCTGTCTTATTCCTTTTGCAACCTTAGAGTTCTCCATTGTGTGGCTTATTAAATTATTCCCAACTGGTGGACATCTGCCCCATTTCCCATCTTTTGCTATTAAAATAGAGTTACAATAAATTTAAAAAAGGGAAAGGATTTCAAGATGGCCACAGCAGAGCATTAAATGAAGTACCAGGCCCCTCTACCCACAGGACCTGTGTGACCATATAAAAAATACTTATGGAATGTGATAAATTGTGAGGGGGACTGAGTACCTATGATCCGAATTTAATTTCAGAAAGGTAGAAATACATAAAACTCTACATACCGGTAAATATATTACAAAATGAGAAGATATATTAATCACAGGAGATTAAAACATTTGGTCCATTGCCTTACAATCTAATTCAGCTTTGAATACATTCAAGAGTTGGCATCAAAGTTGACAACCCTAGAAAAATTATTCCATATGGAACGTTCCATTTTCAGCTAGTTGTTGTGGAGCTTTAAACCCAAAATTGCAAATCTAGTGCCTCTAGGAGCCAGACAGATACCGTGGGTGAGGTCAGCCAACTGGGTACTTGGGCAACTGGAGAGTGTGTCTGGGCCTCTATTTCAGCTGTTTTCTAGTCCAGCTGATTCTTACCAGATAAGCTAATGTGTAAGATTTTCTGGATTTTTTAAGCAAAGCCAGAACTGAGTATATATCACAAATAGTAAACATTAACAACTAATTTTAATAATTAAAAAAAAATCTATAGTGATCAACTAAGAATTGTCTGTGGGCTGGAAATAGTCATGGGCCCTTAGTTTTAGTCCTATAGAACAAAAAAGTCATTTTAACATATGAGCCCTAAGAAAATCAAGTTGGGACTATAGTCCCATATAAAAATCCATCACTCACAAGAACGGCTGGGTGGCCGGGATGTTTGAATAAGGAAGAACAAAGATTCTAAGGCAGTGGTTTATAAATCCATCATTCCAGGGAACATTTGGCAATGTCTGGTGACACTTTTGTTTGTCACAACTGAGAAGGTGGGGATGCTACTGGTATCCAATGGGTTAAGGCCAGGGGTGGTGCTCAATCTCCTACAATGCAGTGAACAGCCCCACAACAAATACCCATCCAACCAAATGGAAGTAATGCTAAGCTGATGAAACCTGCATTAAGACAATGATTTATCCTCTGAATGTGGTTCTTAAGCCAAAGCTCAAGATGAAGATCATTGAGCCCCAACCCAAACTCCTCAATCATATGCTTTGTGAGTAATACCCACATATGTGCATTTTAGAAATTGTCCCAACTGATGTTAATACATGCTAAAATTTGAGAGTCACTGAAGGGAAATAACAGAATATAAAGAACTCATTTACATCCAGAGAACTACTATTATATGTTTAGCAAGGATGCATGTTCAATGATAAGAGAAAACTTTCACTTTTAAGCTGCAAAATACTGCACAGCCAAAGCAATAGTATCTGAATAATCCACCCACTATCACAGCCTGTTCCAAAAAGATAGGGGGAGTTATAAAGAAGAAAAACTGTCATCACAAATTTACCCTCCAAGTACAGAAGGTAATTTCTTAGACTGCTACAAGTATTTAAAAATTTTTCTTGGCAACAAGAAAAACAAAACAGCTAAAAAAAAAATCCCAATTTTAAAGGCAATCTATATTCCTCAAGCATTGCAAATTCAAGCATTTGAAGTTAGGGTACATGAAATTAAAGAGAATACATTATAGATATCCTTACCACCACCTTCAATATAGCTCATAGCAATAGGAAATTAGTTTAAGCTTTATAGAGCAACCTATTTGTAAGTTTGTTTTATGTTCCATTAACACTAAAAATATATTTTAAAAGAAAAACTGACTGGAGACCTGCCTCTCATATGTTAGAAGCTTCTGAGCTCCAGAAAGGCCAACAGATACTCTTCCCTTATCCTCTGTCCAGTTAAGTCCCCAATAGAATGAGCTGCTGTTATTCACAGAAGTGTGTCCCACCTCTGGAAGGTCAGGCATGTGTAGTGGCCATCATCTCTAGTGGACAGAAATGGGAAACTCAGAAACATAAGCACAGATAAGGGAAGCTTTGTCCCAGGGCTGATGCAATAAGAATTTCAAGGCTATAAACCAGACAAAGGGTTTGACAGCTTCCTGGGTAGTGAAATCGTTGCATGCCTGTGTAAATTTTTCTGACTTGTAGCATAAAAGGCGTCTTTGCAGGCTGGCAAGATCATCAAACTCCAGAAAGGTCTCTATAAGATAAAGGGAGACAATAAGGAGCTTTTCCACACTCCAGCAAACTTACCTTGTTTATAATTATCTCCCTTGTGCTGCTTGTTTCCACTGCTTTTGGAGAAAACCAAAGTAAAATCAATCATACCTATGCCAACTTGTCATTGTTGTGGATCTGAAAACCCAGATGAGCCTTTGTGGTCTGGCCTGATTCAGAGTGAGCAAAAAGGTTGAGAGACACTGCTTAACCTGGGGTGTGGAGGTCAACAGGGCTCGCTCCCAGAAGCAACCTATTACTTCATGTCCACAGAGAAAGAAAAGCCACCAAAGTCCTTAGGACAGAAGAAAGTCCTCAGGGGCCTCTTCCTCCCCTCTCAGACTCACCCTTAGTGACATCTTTGGTAATTACAAAGGGACACCCAGCCCATTATTGGACCTTGGGACTCTCATGTCTGCTTCTAATACCTGTCCCTCATATCATTCAAAGCTTTTTGTCTCCCTCCCCAAAAGATAGTCAGGGCTCATTCTACCCAGTTTTATAGTTGATGCTATGGAGCAAATGTTTGTGCCCCACCCCAGTTCATATGTTGAAACCCTGATCCCCAATGTGATGGTATTAGCAGATGTAGCCTTTGAGGTGGTAGGAGAATTAGGTCATCAGGGTGGAACTCTCATGATGGGATTACTTTTCTTATAAAACAAGACATGAAAGAAAACTCTCTTTCCCTTTCTCTCTGTCATTCTGTTTTTTCTTAAAGCATTGGCTTAGAAAATGTCTTTTCATTATACCATCTATTCCATCATACCATCTGTCTTAGTCATTCAGGCTACTGTAACAGCATACCATAGATTGGGCGGCTTAAATACCAGAAACCTATTTCCTGCTGTTCTGGAGGCTGTGAAGGCCAAGATCAGGGTGCCATTATGGGAGGGTTCTGGTGAAGGCCCACTTCCAGGTTGCAGGCTGCAATTTCTATTTTATTCCCACATGATGGACAGCAGAGAGGGAGCAAGCTCTTGTGACTCTTAGAAGGACACTAATTCCCATTCATGAGGGCTGTATCCTCATGACCTCATGTAATTCTAATTACCTACAAAAGGCTCCAACTCCTAATACCATCACATAAGGAAGTAGCATTTCAAATTATGAATTTTAGGGGGACACAAACATTGTGTATACATCATCTTTTTCATCAAGTTCATCTTTTTAACAGAGACCACCCTCCCACAGACCTCCCTTCCTTCCAGAGACCTCCATCCTCCTGTGCTATAGAAATTGCTTCTTTTCTAGACCTGCACTACAGCTAAAATTCTGAGAATACTAGGACTTTCCTTCACTGCTCTTTTATATTGCATCTGCTGTCTCCTGAATTCCATGTCTTTCTCTTTCTTGGTTCCCTCCCTTATTTTGCTAAAATAGATCAAGAAACTTCCTAAACATGTTTTATAACTATGATATGAATGTCTAAAAATATCTGTTTTGTCAATGCATTTGATAGTTTGGCTGGGTATAGTATTCAAGTGTAACTGGAATAGAGCAATTTTTCAACTGGTTTTTCCCAGCCCTGTCTTAGTCAGAAGAAAATGCTTTCTATTTATGCCACCATTTCATAAAATGTCTTGGGTATATACCTCAGACAGGGGGATAGTCTATTCATGTTAATGAGTGTTCCCTCAAACTGGGCACTCAATGAATGATGACCAGCCATCAGCTCCTCACTTGAGACAGCAACCAATGTGGACAGCTTAGCTCCAAATCAGTTTCCAGGCAACCAGCTGATAGCTCTCAAGAAAGGCTTTCCCCATCCCACAGTTCCCCTCTTAAATTTAGAGCTTTCTCAATTCCTTTCTGAAGTGGTTCCTCTGTCTTTTTCTTCCCTTCCCCAGTCCACATTTTATGTAGTCTTTGGAGTGAAAAAACTAGTTCTAAAAGCATGCAATTATATCTTTCTGTCTTGTCCTTTGTCTAAAAGTTTTTCTTTTAATTTTATAGGTTTTTGGTTTTGCTTTTGTTTTTCTTTTTCTTTCTTTCTTTCTTTCTTTTTTTTTCTGCTTTCAAAGTGGGTGACTCATAGCTATCTGAGTAAAACTGAGTGAAAGAAAAAAAGACCTGGGGCTCAAGTAGTAAGAGGGAAAGACTCACACAGGAAGCATATAGATTAACACTTTAATGTATAATCTTACCACAACAAGTTGAAAATTCTTTTTCCTTAGACCTTTGAAAGTGTAGCTTCATTCCCACTATTACTCATGAGAAATAAGACACTAGTGTGGTTCAAGTTTGTTTGCTTGTGGCTGACTTGGTTTTACTTTCTGGAAGATTTTAAGATGTTCTATTTACACTTGGTATTCTGAAATTTCATAGTAATATCTTTAAGAATAGGTACTGTTAAATTCTTGAACTGGACATTTAATAGATTCTTTCAACCTGAAAATTTTTGACCTCTTGGCTTGAAAAGATTTTCATTATTTCTTTGCTGATTTCCTCTTCTTAATGGTCTCTTGTCCTCTCCTGAATTGATCTATTGATCGGTAAACTTGCTGAATTAGTCTTATCTCAATGCGTGTGTATGTGTGTGTGTATTAAAATACACAAAAAATAAAATTGTTTCAACTTTTCTCTCATTGTCTTTTTGTTCTAAGGTCTGAGAAATTTATTGATTTTTTTTTCATTCTTCTATTGTATTTTTTATATCAGTAACTAATAACTTCTAACAGTTCTTTCTGTTTTCTGATTGTTCCTTCTTTATAGTAACCTAATCCTGGTTTATAAATAGCTAATTTCTCTGAGGATTTTAATTACAATTGCTGTTTCCTGAATTATTTCTGCTTTCTGATTATTTATCTTGGTTTCTCTTTCTTGTTGCTGGTTTTATTTTTGTGCCTAGCAATCCTAAATTGTCTGTTCATATGTAAGAAGGAAAGACTGAGTAGCTAGTGTGATTTTCTTCTGCTGCCATGTAAGAAGGACTCCTCTGGCTGACACTCTTCATGGGGTGGAGAACGCAGGGCTGTGGGCTGAGCGTCTTTGCTCTCAGGTGAGCAGGAAAGGGGCTTGCTGTCAATTGAATGGAAAGAGCTTTAACTCACAGACACCGTTGCCCACGCTAGAAACCTTAGCTTTTGCCAATTAGTTCATATGGAGCTGGAAGGCTGAAATGGTTCCAGTTTGAAAATATATACCATTGGGATTTTTCCACTTGGTGCTTTAAGTTAGCAAGCTTTAAACTATTTTTACTCTGTTAGTGGGAATGAAGATAGTTTCTATATTTTGAATACGAATTTACAATAGAAAATATTGCAGAACTAGAGTGTGAAGATGTAGAAATGGATTTAACGACATCATTGATTTCTTTAAAGGATTCACCTGCATTGTGGGTTTCTATGACTGATCAGATAGATTTTACAAGTAATTATACTCAAATTCTGGAGTTCTTACCTCCTTCCACTTTTATTTGGATGTTGTTTCATGAGATATGCTGAGCTTTTTTATGTCTCCAAATTCATACACACACACACACACACGCGCGCGCACACACACACACACACACACACACACACACACACACACACACACACACTTTTACCAGTTAGTCAATGTAGAGTTGGGTAGTTCCAAGGTTCTGTTTAAAAAAGAAATAGGGCCGGCCGAATGGCACATTGGTTAAGAGCAGGCTTGGCACGCCAGAGGGCCCTGGTTCGGATCCCACATATGAGGGCCAGTGACACTGCCCTCTACAGCTAAGATGCTGAACAACAGCTCAACCTGGAGCTGGGTTGCCGTGAGTCGCCGGTGACGGCGTAGGCTGCAGCCCCTGCTGCAGTAGGTTGCCATGGGCTACCGTGTGTAGCCAACAGCCAGCATGAGCAGCCAGCAGCCACAGTGAGTGGCCATCCAGAAGCCGGCGACTGATCTGCCTTGCCCGGGAAGAGCACAATGATGGTGTCAACTTGGGCCAGTGAAGCAATGTCCTCCACAACTAGACTGAAGAACAAAATGACAGCAACTTGTCTGTTCCCCTCCCCCCAATTCCCCAGCGCTGTTCCCATTCTCTAATAAAAATCTTAAAAATAAAAAAGAAAAAAGAAATAAAACTCTGGTACACCCAAATGATAAAACATTCACCAGTCTCTCTACTTTTTCATTATTTTCTCATTCCCTCCTACATAGAAGTTTAATAATGGTTCAAAAAATATTCAATTCAATTCCTTTTAACATACATTATAGGAATCCTAACACCTATCATCTTGTTTCTATATTGCAAAGTTTAAGACTCCACGGTCTTTGTTTTCTGTGGCCTAAAATTGGTAAATTGGTCTTTTGTTTATCTGAGTTGCTGCTGTTTAATTCCTGGGCTCCAACTTTGGAGGGTCCTGAAGCATGCACCATGTTTTCCTTTCCTGGGTTACTCTGGAACTTGATGAGCAGTCTCCACTAGCTCCATGGAGGTCCTGGGAGTCATCCCCTTTCTGATCAGCCTGGACCAGCAGGGCCCTCAATACAGACAGTGCATCATGGTTAACAACCCCAGACACTTTCAGCAGAATCTTAAGGCTCCTTTGTTCTCCTTGTTCAGGTTGGGTCCCCAATTTACTGGAGATGGCAGACTTCCAGGCTAGAACTCTGCATGCCTTTAGACTGCTGTAGGGCCCCACAAATACCCCACAGAGAGAGCCAAGACCACCCCAGGAGACTGCTGTCTCCTTAGGGTGACTGCTGAATGCTGTGCCCACACTTTCCATGCAGAAACCCTAATGGTGCCCTTGCCTTTAAGAACCAGCAGGCTCTGCTTCACAATGTGCAACCCACATGCTTAAAGTAGAGGAAAAGGTCAAAGGGCGGGAAGGTAGAGCCTGGACCCCTCAAATAGGTTCCCATCCTTCTATGCCCCACCCCACACATATCTTTTGGAATCTATGGATTGAGTGGCCCATTTTGTCTGCCTTTTTTTTTACATTCTATTTTGTTGCCCTGACCTAATTCTTCATTTTTGAGTGGTAGCTTCATTCCAGGCTAAAGCTTTTGGGACAACTGAGTCCCTAGCTCCTTTTCTACAATAACTTAAAGGGAACAAATAGCTCCTAGGGGTTATATAAAGTGCCTGTTCCCATTCCCTTCTGCTTACTAGAATTTACCTGAAAAGGAATAAATTCTGTGCAAAGTTAGGTACATTCATGCAATAGATGTTCAGTCCAACACATCAAATAATTTTAATAGAATAAATTGAAATTTAAACACTCTCTAACTGGAGTCTTTGCTGTGCCCCACAGACTGGACCCAGGGGACCTATGTCCCTATCTGCACTACCTTACTCAGCCACTGCTTTACCCTCCCCACCCCTTCCACCTGCCCCCAGCCCTCTCTGTTTAAGACACAAGCATTCACTTAATGGGTAGCTGGTGATAGACAGATAGTAACCAGATGAGGGTGGCATCTCTACAACAACCAATGATGCCCCTGCAATGGCATTTGAAGGTGGCTCAGCCCACCTCACAGTCTGAGCAAACCCACGCTAAGGAAGAGATGGACTGCAAATTTGTTACTGTCTTCTCAAATACAAACTGGAGTTACTTGCAAATCAGAAATATAACATTGTACTCAGATATGTCGTATTGGGAGCGTCAGAGAGGTTGTTCTCAAAAATGAAATAAGGTAGCTGGCACAGAGTTAAACTATGAGATCAACACAACATGGTATAGAATACAGCACTTGGAGTATGCAAAGCCATTTAAAAGACAATGGGTCAGTAACTTGACCGATGTTAAGCAGAGCTAAAGAAATAATGTGCAAGTCAGGAGCATGGTGATCTGCTTGGAGCACAGAAAACGGAGTCACCAGGAACAGTGGGAAGGGCCCTTCACAGCATGGTCCAGGGGAGAAGTGATAACCCCTCCCACTGGCCAGACCAATCCTATCTTACAGGTGGAAGCATCAGGCTATCCTGGCCTGATCCCATTTGCACTGTACTTATCTGAGGAAGTCTTTATTCTGATGGCCTGCTCTCCAGGCCGTCTCTGGTTATTATCTGACTTCCTCTATCGTTCTGCCTACAGAAATGGATCTGTTATTAGGGCTTCTAGTATACCACTCCTTATAATGTGTTTTTTTTTTCTGATTGTAAATGAGCAAAATGGCATTTTGACCATTATATTATTTGGCTGCCCCTCTAGGTTGGCTAACTGGGAAAGAAAAGGCTGGTTATGTGATATATGTTTCTGTTCCTGTGAGAGGTACATCTCATAGAAAGCGAAGCCATTGGGCATTCAGTTTGGGGGGCTTCGTGGATGTGAATCTGCTCCTGAGGATTGTAATATACTCAGGGAGCACTTGGGTTTCTGAGCCTGCAAGGGAGAAGACCTGACTCTGGAATGTGCAAAGTTCCCTTGGTAAAGACACAGCCCACTGAGGCGTGTTTCCTTTGTGATAAACACATATGCTCCTAGCTGCTAATTGACCATTTTTAGGCAAAGATAAAATTGCTCAGTTCTTGATGTAAGACTGCTCACTGGGCATGGCATGCTCTGCATTAAAATAGAGGTTTCTAGTGTAACATTGTTTCCCTCATATTCATCTTTTTAAAAGTTCCCCTGAACTCAGTGTAAAATAAACAATTTTTTTCAAATTTCAACTTAATTAAAATCCTGGTGCAGACACATTTATTATTAGGCCTGCTCATTATGAAGGGAAAGGGAGAAGGCACATGTATTGTTTCTGTAACCCGAAACTCACCCCCTCCTGTTCCCCTACAAGCAAGAGGCAAGATGAGATTTGTGCCCAGTGATGAGAAGAATTTCCATCCTGTTTGGGTTATGCTGCAATGGTTTTGAAGACACTTAAGAAAAGAAAACAGAGTAGTAGGAATGCACAATTCTCTGTTTACGTCTTTTTCAGACACACATTTATGAACCCTTAGAACCATGCCCCAAGAATGCAGGGTTTCCAATCTGGGCAAGCATATTCTGGGGCTTTAAAAATGGATCTGCAGGATTGCCTGGGAAAGGATCCTATCAAGTGATAATGGTTGCCGTTTCCATGGCAATTGCAAGCGCAAGTCAGATTCACCTGCACACATCGTCTCTCTGCTCCTTTTGTTCATAGCGAACTGCCATTAAGCAGCAAATAGCACTATTAGGCAGAGTCATTTCAGTGAACTGGATGCCACTGGTCTGTGCTCAGATCTTTCGTTCTGTAATGAATCTGCAACTCCCTAAGTGCCGTGTTGTTAATATAATAATGAGAGTGTGCTTAAAAGAAAATATGGTCTAAAAACGTTTGGGACCTCACCTGAGCCAGCTTTTTCTGAGAAAGTTAAGTCTTTTGTTGTCAAATCCAGTGATTTCCAAACCCTAGTATACTTCAGAATGCCTTAATCAGCAAAATGCTAATTCCCAGTTCCCGCCCCAGAGAATCTGATTTAGTATTTAGTCTGAGCTGGGGCCCAGGACTTACTGAATTTTTAATAGGTACCCTAGCTGATTCAGATGGATTCCAGACTACACTTCTGAGAAGTCCTCTTTTGGATATTTAAGGACACTGTCCCTTTCATGGAAGGTCACGATTTTAGAGACAAATTTAATCTCAAGGCCTTTCTCCAATACTTTGAATATATTCAAGCCATATGGGTTTAGTGAGGTGGCAATGTGGTTTTAGGAGGATAGGCTTGGGCTTCAGACTGTTTGCTTCGGGGGCTTGGATCAGTATAACCCAGTTGCAGGGCTCCTTCCGACTGATACCAGCACCTGCTGTTCTCATCCACAGAGAAGACAAGGAGCCACTTTCCTGCAGGTCACTCCTGGTTCAGTGAACAGGAACAGGGAGCTGTTACTTACAAGTTCGAAGCAAAGAGATCAAGCTCTAGTGGTCGTCTGCCTTTCTCATAAGGGTCAGTGTGAGCTTCAGCTTTAGGAAGGGAGAAAAAGGAGTCCCTTACATTCTCTGTCCTTGCTGATGCTAAAAGAAAAAAGAAAAAAAAAAAGCTGTGAGGCTGCCACACCTAGAAGAAGTCTCGTACCAACCTCTTTCTTCATCCTATTTTTCCAGCCTCTAGTCTAGGCTTTAGATGTCCTAAGATAGTCTCTCCCCATCCCTGTCTTTCGGTTTCTAGGTTGCCCTAGATGCTTCTTTTAGACAGGTTTGGTTTGTTAAGTAGATGCAGAATCCAGGCAACACCTTGGGTGGTCTAGGAAAGGAGTCGGGCGTATCTGGGAAACCTCCGAGCAGGGTAAGCGTTTTACGTGCACAGGAGTCACCCTCAGCGGCTCAAGTTAAAATTCAGAGCATCGCAAGTAAAACTTTGCAGGAGGGTGGATGCTCCCCTGCCCACCCCGGCAGCCCTCTGTGGCAGAAATAACTTCAGTGTGCGTGTGCCAAGCACTGCAGGTGGCACTTAAGCTTTCATTAAAATGCAGTTTCTCTTTGAAGAGGAACAAAGTAGATCTAAATCAAAGCCCTATTTTTGGGAAGGAGAAGTAAGTGATGCATTGATAGACATTTGCAATGTAAAAACTCTTTCCTAAGGCCTCATCCTCAATTACCACTGTATTGTTGACACTTTGTGGCTTTCCCCATCTTCACAAAATGGGAACAAAAGGACTGGTTTTCAATATGCTGAAAATTAAAAATAAGACAGCACAGAGGCAGTTGTTGACAACAGCTTTTAAAAAAATCTGTACCAACTCTTGGGCACTAGAACTGTCCTTGCACCAAGAACTGTAGGGCCAGCTTTGTAAACAAGTCACGGCTTAGGTCTGAGCATAGAGGTGCTGGCTTATTATCCTTGTCAAATGAACTACAGGGAGTTGTTTTACTCAGAAAGTAGCAGTGAATGAACGAAGGCAGTACAATGTGTGTGGTTAAGCCTGCTTTGGAGCTTTGGAGCCAGGCTGCCTGAGTACTAATCCGTGCATTCTGCATACATCTGTAAAGTGGGAACGATGACAGCCACATCTTGTGGTCATGGTGAGAATTAGACAAAGTGATGCATATTAAGCTTTTAGTGAAGCGCTGGCACTTAGAAAAGGCCCAGTGCAAGTTCGTTATTCTAAATGTGGAGAAAAGACTGTTGCATTTGGTATTGCTTCATGGACATGCTTGGCTGTATTTGGGTGATTGGGAAGATAATACTACCACCATTTGGATTGGAAGAGTTAGCTCTCTGGTTGCCATCTGTGTGCACGGCTTGACGCTGTCATTAGCTACCATGAAGACCCTCATCAAGCAAGTGGGAGAGAGCATGCCACCAGGCTTGGAGTTGGCTCCAGCCACTCTCGCTTCCTGCTGACCAGCACCCCCTTTCATCCACACCCCGGTTCCATTATGAGATCCTCTTCAGCAGATCTTATCCCTGCCCCTTTAATACCCAGAATTCCTGTCTCTTCTCAAGCTCTGCTTACTGTCTAATTTAGAATGAGGAGGCTCTATGTTTTAATGGAATAATTTCCTCCTGTGCAGCTGAATTAAAGCAGAAGAGTTTGAAACACTCAAGGACAAATCCAGCTCTCCTTGACACCTCCTGTCTCTTCCTCCCTTCCTCAGATGTTCATTGAGTACCTATTGTGCATGCTAAGGGCTAGTGATTTGGTAGTGAAGAAGACAGACATCTCGTGGAGCTTATAGTCTAGAGGGAGAAAGACCGTAAACAGGTAAAGGACTAAATAATAATCTCATGTTGTAACAAATTCTTCAAAGAAAAGAAAGAAGTGGTTGAAAGGAGGGAATAGTCGGACAGAGAGTTGGGGTGCATAATTTAGATAGGAAAGGAGCCACTGTGGATGGTGCACCTAAGCTGAGAAAAGGTCACCTTTTTGTAGGAGGATTGCAGGTGAGGTGACATTCTTAGGTAGTGGTGATGTTCTCCGCAAAGAGCTAGGCTTGGGTTGAGGTGAGGAGGTCTTTCAAAAAAGACTGAAAAAGTCTGAGACTATGGTACTGATGCTGAGCTCAGGGCAGGTAGCCCAGAGGGCAGGGAAATATGTGTCTGTGGTAGGAAGTATGTGGTAGATTAGGGACATACAGACCAAAATGCAAATTCATCTGTCACTCTACATATGTTTATGGAGTATTACAATATGTCCGGTACTGTTCTGGGGGGTGGGGGTTGGGTTGAGTCAGCAAACAAAACAAAGACTTCCCCGTGGTGGAGCTATGTTCTAGCTGGGGAAAATAGACAGGAAATCCCCAAAGTAATACCCAAGTAAAGGACTTCCTATGTTAGGTGTTAAGCGCTGTGGAGAAAGAGTAAGACAAGATAGGTAATGCAGGATAAGGAGGGCAAGGAGGAGTGCAGAGGCAGAGGCATGCGTGCGTGCGTGAGTGCGAACGTGATTTAAAATAGCGTGGTCAGCATAGGCCTGATTCAGAAGCGAGATTCAGAAAGGTGACGGGTTTAGCCATGGAGGTGACCGGAGGAGAGGGACCCAAGCAGACTGAACAGCCGGTACAAAGGCCTGAAGGTGGGCACAGGACTCTGGGGAATGACAAGTCTCAGGGATATGGACCTCAGGGGTGACTGAGTTTAGCAGGGAGGTGAGGCCTGATGGTGTCTAAGATGAGGGCGGGGCTGCAGCTCTTCAAGCACATGTTATTTTATTTTATTATTTTTTTGAGTTTTTTTTCCTTTTTTTAAATTTGGGGAATTGGGGGAGGGGAACAGCGCTGGGGAATCAGGGGAAGGGGAACAGACAAGTTGCTGTCCTTTTGTTCTTCAGTCTAGTTGTGGAGGACGTTGCTTCACTGGCCCATGTTGGTATTATCATTGTGCTCTTCCCAGATGAGGCAGATCGGTCGCTGGCCATTAGACGGCCACTCACAGCGGCTCTTGGCAGCTCACGCCAGCTGTCAGCTGCTCCCGCTGGCTGCCAGCCACACATGGTAGCCCATGGCAGCCCACTGCATCAGGGGCTGCAGACTACGCCGTCACCGGTGACTCACGCAAGCACATGTTAGTGGTGCTCACTGGCAGCTGCCGCTTCAGAGGCCCGAACCAGTGTTGGTATTTATGGGCCGAGGCTGGGTGGGACACGGTGCTAGGTGATGGGATCCTGCAGAGACCGTGTCCTGCTTCCAGGTTCTCCTAAGCCCCCCGCATTGGCACCGCCCTGGCTCCCCCAACCTCTCAGAGGGCTTCCTGGGCTCACATTGCCTGTGTCCTCTTCTACTCCAATCTCATGCTAACCCCAATCCCAACTCCTCAGTGCAGCGGACCTGAGTGAGATGTCAAGAGAGAAGCAACCAGTGTGGGCTAACAAGCATTGTTGATGAATTATGGGACTAACTGAGTTTGACATTGAGGGGGAGAAAAACAGGATATTCACAACCAGATAAATTTTGGCTTATACTTTGCCTTTGCCACTTATTAGTTGAGAGATCTTACAAAAGTTTTTCTTACGCCCCCTTGAGATCCTCAAGGAACACCAGGTAGCTTTCAGATTTTAAAGCCTTTCATCCTTGGGTTTTTTTTCTTTTTGAGATATAATCCATATACCATAAAAAAGTATACAATCCAGTGGTTTTCAGTATAGTTGCAAGGTTGTGCAATCATCACCACTATCTAATTCCAAAACTTTTTCCTCATCCCAAAAGAGACCTGCAGCCATTATCAGTAACTTAGCATTCGCTCCTGGCCCTAGAAACCAAGAATCTACTTCTGTCTGTGTGGATTTATTTATTCCAGACATTTCATATAAATGGAATGGCACTATATATAGTCTTTTGTGTTCTTTCACTTAGCTAATGCTTTCTAGGGTCATCTATATTGTAGCATGTGTCAGCACTTCATTCTTTTTATGGGTGAATTAAACCCCCTTGGGTTTAATTAGCATGAGGCGTCAGTGGGTGTCTGTAGCACCTAATTCTCTGCACAGATTTGCCATGGATGAGCAGTCAATACCCTCCACCCCACATGCCTGAGACCTGTATACAATGCTTTTGCTTTTATTGCCTCCTAGTTCCTGGCTATGTGTCCTCCTTGGGTCCCTGTTGAGCTGAGATAATAGTTATTAAAGCAGAAATAATAATTATTACCTCACAGGTTGTTGTGAGGATATTGAAACAATTTATAAAAGCATCTACCCTCTCCTTTTGTATTGCATATGCTGAGTAGAGAACTCTCCATTCCTGCATTAAACATCTTACTCCCCTTCCGCTCAGGAGTCCGTTCCTCGTCTCCTTGCTCCTGTGACATGGTCTGGGCATGGGCTCTCTGGGGTGCTAGGAATTATGATTAAGCTGCATCCTAGGTTCTGGGGTGCTTCTGACAATGGTGCTGGATAACGGGGCCACTTGCTTTACCCACAGGGAGGCAGTTAGTAGTGGGTGTCTGGGAGGCTTCACTCAGAGAGTTTTTTGATAAATGCCTGAGAGGAAATCTAATGATTGTAGCTGACTCTGTGAGTCCCTTAGTCTCCAGCTGAAAGTACTGAACAGTAGCTTGTGTCCCAGAACAGACAGTTCTTAATCTTATTGCCTGATTTTTTTTGGCCTGGCCAGTTACCACTCCTCCTTGACCCTCTTCCTCAAAGTGGGTGACTCTTTGGAACGGGAGGGGTGTCTTTAGCATGGTCTTGGGCAGTCTGCTGGCTCCACAGCTCTAATCTGAGCTGACGACAGGAACACTTCTTGGGCACTGAGACGCTCGTGGGATTTGCTAGAAAGTTAGGGCCTTGAACAAACCAGCACTCCTCTCTTATGACATGTGAAGATACCCCATAAGGACCCAGAAATGCAGGTGAAAAGGAAATGGTGTGGGAGAAAAGAAGGGGGTAACAGCACGCTGGTTTGACTTCAGGGTACCCGTACTCTGTGATCTTCCTTTTCATCATCTCATGCTGAGTACCTGAGCAGCAGTTCTAAATCATTCCTGTGCAGCAGAATCACCTGGAGAAATTTAAAATGATACAGATGCCTAGGCCCCTCTCAGCGATCTGATTCAATTGCTCTGGGGTGGGATCCAGGCAATCAGGATTTTAAATAAAGTCTCCAGGTGGTTCTAATGTGCACAAAGTTGAGAAGCACTGACTTGGAGTCACCTCTCACTTATCTCTGAGGAAATGTCCTCATAGGCTGCCATGTGATAGCCAGCAACTGGCAGAGTTCTGTCCGTGTGGAGAAAGCCAGCTCACGGAGTACAGCGGCTCTCCGACCCAGCGAGCCCTCATCAAGGACATTCCTGAGACAGCACGCTCTCTGATGGCCCATGTTACTGCTCCTTTGGCTTTGTAGCTACAGACAGCGGCTCCTGGGGCAGGTGGGGTCTGATCTAGGACAGGTGTAGTAGGGTGGCGACTGGAAGGCAGCAGAGACTCTAGAGAGAGTGGTGAGGGGGAGGGGCAGAGGAGCAGGCGTAGGCTCCAGAACCATCTCTAACCAGGCCGGATACTGGATGGACAAGTTGGTTGGCCTTTGTGAGTTCCCTGTGTCTAATCTGAATAACCTCCCTGATGTGCTTGTTGTGAGGCTAGAATAAAGTAATGTAGTCATGTAAGGGCATTTTAGTAAACTGAGATGCGTAATAAAAACATTTGTCCTGTCATTATGAAGTGGCTTCCACGTCCCCTTTTCCTCTCCAGGGCTTGAGCATTTCGCCAGCGGACCAGAATTCATCTGTGTCCCTTGCTCAAGGCCACGGAGCCGGGGGCAAACCTGTTGGTGAGGAAACCCTGTAACCACAGGGCTGCCAAACTGTATGCTGAGCCATTAGGGATTTTTTTTTTTCCCCCAGCAAAGGGAAAAAAGGAAAGAAAAGAGAGCCCTGAAATGACTGAATCCTGGGCTCTATTTTGGTTTTCAAGGTGGAGAGCAGGAGGCCAGGAAAAGGTGAAGCTAGCGGGGGAGATGAGTCAGTGCATTGGTGCCCACTCGAGACCAGGGACTGGAGAGAGCCTTCGGGGGAGGGAGGGGCAGGTGCCAACGTGTATGCCAAGGGGCTGCAACTTGGGTGGGTGGAGAAGAAATGTGAGCCAGGACTACAGCGTCCTCTGCAACCCTACATAAACAACCAGCTGCCTTAGTGCCCCTGAGGGAATTCCAGGAGGGCCCCCAAAAGTTCCCTAAGGGCCAGGGTGCTCATGGAGCCCATCACAGCGAAATCCCCACTGCTCTTTCCCCCACAGCCTGATCACAGTGCACACATTTCCCCCCATGGGCAGGAGAAAGGCATAATTTCGTTGCACTCAAAGGGGGGGAGGCGGGATGTAATCGGACCCTGCAGCAAACCCATTTTTCATGAGTAATGCCATCTATGGGGAAGCAGAGGGAGGAATTTGAGCAGGAGGAAGTGGGTGGGGAGTGCAGGAGTCTGGAGGTTTTGTGTTTTCCTGTTGCTGGGCAGGGCTTCGAGAAAAGAGAGGAAAGAGAGAAAAGTGCAGCCCCGGTGGCATTCCTGCCACCACTACAGCCATAGCTGTGCCGTAACTCCAGCTGCCAGGAGGAAAGCAGCGCACCCCTTGGCGTGTAGAGCGCAGAGTCTGCGGAGGAGCCCTGCTCTAACCTCGCACGTGCACTTCAGTGGCGAGTGGTGGGCTTTGCAGAAACAACCTGCGTAGAATACCAGTGATGTGTAGGATTCTTTTTCCAGTTATGAAATACTTGCTTTTGTAGCTCTTTTGATTCTCCCAACAATCCTGGAAGACAGGTCGAGCGAGTTCTATCAATCCTATTTTCTAGAGGAGAAAACTGGGGCCCACAAAGACGAAGTGAATTATGGAAGAGTCTGGACTTGTAAGTGCTGGGAGAGGAACACATAGGTGGTGACTTGTAGTTGTGTCATATTTGCTCACCATTCATTTTGGCTTCTCCAGTGCCTTGGATGTGGCATGACCATGTCTGGGATGCCGCCAGGCCCCCAGTCTGGCATCGCTTCATCCAGCCCCCAGGTCAAGGACATCCTGTGAGCACTTCTGTGTGTTGGCTCTTCTGGCGAGAGATGGGGCTTTTGGCTGATGTGTGAAGTTCAGCTCCTGCTTTTGCTCTATGCGTTGTGTATATTTAATCATGTTTGACAGAATTTACTTTAGTCTGAGTCCAGGCTGCTAGCCTTCTTCCTCTCTTGTTCCTTTCATTTTTACCCTTACTCAGTACAAGTGATCTGTCTTCTCTAGACCGCAAATGCACAGCTCCCCTCCCCTGGCCAAGCCCCACAGCCAAAGAGCTGGCCTGTGGAGACCTCTCCACTTCCCTCTGGACGGGACATGTGCTTGAGGGACAGACTGTTACCTTGGGAAAAGAAGCCAGAGTGCTGTTAGCTTTTTGGCTCTTTTTCTTCATCAAGCTGAACATTTGTTTTACTCTTTCTTTCCGTATCTCAGTTTTTCCAAGTTTCCCTCCTGAACTGACTTGAAACTTCCCCTGCATGGGCTGCCTGAAAAATTCCGGCTGCTTCTGAGCACTTCCGCATTTAATTATTCCAACGAGGAATTATAATAACCATTTGTTCCGGTGAAAAAAATAAAAAGAGGAGCCAACATTCATAATGTGCGGCTCCCTCCTGGGTTAAAGAGGGGCAGGGCCTGATCTCGTGACACTGGCGTTTCCTGGCAGGTCCAGGTTTGCTGAGTGTGTCCTGTTGCGTGTCATCATAACAGCAATGATGTGAGGCTGGCAGAGTGGAACTGTCATCCTCCTTTTAGAGAGGATGAAACAGAGGATCCCAGAGGTGGCTCAGCAAGGATCATCTGACTTCACGTTTTTGCTTTAAGCTATGAATCTGAATTTTCTGTAAGAAAACCCATTGTTTCATAGTAGTGTATAAAAGTTCAAATATAGAGCCCAACTTGATATTGGATGTTGTCTCAGTCTGCTGGACTACTCTAACAAAAACACCACAGAATGCGTGACTTAAACAACAGAAATCTATTTCTCACAGTTGTGGAGGTTGGAAGTCCAAGATGATTTGGTTCCTGGGGAGAGAGCTCTCTTCCTTGCAGACAGCTGCCTTTTCTCTGTGTTCTCTTGCTGTGTCTCAGAGGAGAGACCTCTCTGTCTCCCTCTTTTCCTGTAAGGCTACAGTTCTATCAGCTTATCCCCCTTCCATCCCTTATGATCTCGTTTAACCCTAATTACCTCCTAAAGACCCTATCTCCACATATAATCATGCTGGGGTTAGGACTTCCACATATGAATTTTGGTGGGACACAGTTCAGTCCATAGAAAGTTTATCTAGGCGAGATCAGCCTGGCTTCTAACATACCTTATATCTTAGTGAATTCACTTTGGTTCAAGGACTTCAGGTCTTTAGGTCCTAAGACAAGCTCAGTCTCATATATGCTCCAGACGTGATCAGACATTAGTTGCTGACACACCTTACCCAAATCCAAAGTTACACGTTTCATAAGGTGAACTAATTGTATTATAATCAAATTTTGCGGGCTTAAGAGGTAGCAATTCTATCTTCAGTTTCATTCATTAAGTGTTGATTTGTATTTACTCTCAGAAAGCCAGCTTATTTCTGTTTCTTATGGACCATCTCACTGTCACTTTCATGTATCAGTTATATGGACTAAGAGCCAGCTGTCCACTCTTAGTTAAGCTTGATGATTTTTCCTCTCTTTGCTCCAGTTATCCTAGGATTTTTGAGAATCTCGTTGATATCTATGGCCTCTTCATTTCTCATGTCAGAGAAGACAGATGCTATGCCTCACCTTCTGCATTATGTTACTGTAGGTTCTTGCTTATTGTTTCCATGAAAAGTCAGACTTTAACAGTCAACCTGTTATTTCCATTTTAATTTAATAACATTTTTTTGGGGAAACTTAATTCTGGAAACAGAAGGAGCCTAACACAGTGGTAGCTTTCATATCTTAATATACATTTCCCCAAACGCTGCCTGAAATTCTCACTTTGCTTTTCTTGTATTGCCTATAAACCTACTGATTTCAGATTCTACTTTGAAAAATGTGAAACTGGTTGGATCAGTTATTTGCTCATTAATCCACTAAACATTTGTTGAACACTCTCTATGTGCCTAAAACTATGCTTTGTTTGCTTTGCGTATGCTGAGGCAAGGAAAGTCTTTGTCCTCTGAAAATGTAGGCTAATGTGGGAACCAGACAAATGAACAGCTGCTACAACAGTGTGAAAAATGCTACGATAAGCATTATACAAAGTAGCCTAGGAACATTTGGGGATATAGGTGGGATGCACCATTCACGAAGATGAGGGATATAAGAGAAAGATCACATTTCCCACCCCAACTGTGGGGCATGGATGAGTAGCTAAGTTTTGACAAACTGAGTTTTCAAGTGCTTATAAAAATGTTCAATAGACAATCAGTTATGTGGCTCTTCCTGAATTTAGGAGCACATTATGGATGGAGACAGAGATTCAGAAAGCATTAGCTTATTAGTATTAATAGCACTTAAAGCTGTGGGAGTAGATAAGGTCATTCAGGAGGAGTCTATAATATGAAAATAGAAGAAGAAAGAACTGGGAGAAGGAATAGTCCACACAGGTGAGGCACTGGAGACAGTAGACTTAGGTCAGGAGGCACGGGAGTGAAGTGATTGAGCACGGAGTCTGGGGTGGGAAAAGCCTGTAGGGAACACAGAATGGGTTTGGCAGGCTGGGGAGGGTGGGTGGGATTCGGAACTGGAGGTGCCAGTCTGGATGGATCGTGGCTATATTGTGGTGATCTGGAAAAATAAGATGTGGTCAGGAGGTGGGTATTTGAGTCTGAGATTTCAGAGATGGAGCAATTCTAGGGAGTCAAGTCAGGGTTTGATCTCAAGAGGTCAAGCACTAGGAGACTATGGTAGCTTAGGGATAGTCTGTTGTATGGAGATTAAAGTTCTCCAGGAGAAAATGGTGATACCAGTGCCAGAGTTTGAGATGAATGTGTAGTGAGGTGAGAATGACAAAGAGGTACTTAAGGAAGTATTAATGATTTGGAAGTGGAAATGAGAGCATTCTGCACACAGCAGAGCTTGAAAATACAGAACAGCTTAGCTTCTATGCCAGATGACTGCAGAAAATGGTAGCCTCAGGGAGAACAAAGTTTCCCTCTCTGCAAGGAAAGTTGAGGACATAGAGGGCCGGGAGCCTTTTTGAACAGGTTGAGAATAATAAAGGGGTTTGTTTACCACCAAATGGGGAATAACAGCCAATAGTAAATCTTAAGAAGGAGGAGAATAGTGGGAAATTGGATTTGAGGGGCACAGTAGGGAAGAGGATAGATTATCAGAGGGGTTTGCAATGTCGATAATGTCCAAGGATGGCAGTGGGATTGCTGGAGCGCCAATGAAAGTTGGGTTAACATCGGTGCGTCAGGCCTGGTCATTGTGCATGCGCGATGGCCTTTGCTAGCCTTTGTCCTTCCATTGTGCAAAAGTGAAGTCAACTGGGATGCAGGAAACTGGGACTTTTGTTTCCTCCCAAGGGAGTAGTCTTACACTTTAATCTAAAGAAGCAATAGTCTCCTAGTGCTTGACCTCTTGAGATCAAACCTTGACTTGACTCCCTAGAATTGCTCCATCTCTGAAATCTCAGACTCAAATACCCACCTCCTGACCACATCTTATTTTTCCAGATCACCACAATATAGCCACGATCCATCCAGACTGGCACCTCCAGTTCCGAATCCCACCCACCCTCCCCAGCCTGCCAAACCCATTCTGTGTTCCCTACAGGCTTTTCCCACCCCAGACTCCGTGCTCAATCACTTCACTCCCGTGCCTCCTGACCTAAGTCTACTGTCTCCAGTGCCTCACCTGTGTGGACTATTCCTTCTCCCAGTTCTTTCTTCTTCTATTTTCATATTACAGACTCCTCTTGAGTGACCTTATCTACTCCCACAGCTTCTTCTAATAGGAATATCCACCAAAAAGTATTAAGTGTGAATCTGAAATTTTAATATCATATGCATTTTAAACACTAAGCACTTCTCAACTGTTTGTCTTTGCCGCAATCTATAACTGTGGTCAGATATAAATGTGCTTCTGTGAAAATGGTTTCCTGAGGAGTTTTTATTAATTATAATTTATATATATGTATAAAAAGTAACATTTTTTTTTCTAAAAACATACATATAGTAGTCTCATGACAAGGAGGAAGAATTTTATCAGTGTGAACATAGGGCTTATTTGATCTAAGTTGGCAAATCAACAAAGAACATTTTTCCATGCTAGAGGATTAGGAAAGACTTAAAATAGTTATCAAAATTGTCAAGTCAGGAACATTTTTGTGCAGTAGATAAAAGGTTCATTAGCCTACTCACAGTGATTTTGACATAGTCTTCTCTTTGTCATCCAGACCTACTCCTATTTCACCAGGTGAAGAGAAGTCAGAAATCTTTTGGGGGAAAACCCCATTTCTTTCACAAAAGATAAGAGGCTACTGTCCAGAGAAAAGGAGCTGAGGGTTCTTGAGTTAATGACTAAGACCCTGAGGCCACTTCTAGTTTGTTAATTCTGACCCCTAGGGGTTGGTTTCTGCAAATACATCTGCACCCTAGGGCTGGAAACCCATGACTACATGGTCTTACAATTAATTTGTGAACTTGTTGCAACAATGTTGCTAACTTTTTTTTTTATATCAGAGGGATTATTCATTATGAATTTGTACCAACTGGACAACAGTTAACCAAGCTCACTATTTGGAAGTGCTGAAAAGGCTGCGTGAAAAAGTTAGACGACCTAAACTTTTTGCCAACAATTCACGGCTCTTTCATCATGACAATGCACCAGCTCACACGGCACTGTTTGTGAGGGAGTTTTTAGCCAGTAAACAAATAACTGTATTGGAACACACTCCCTACTCACCTGATCTGGCCCCCAATGACTTCTTTCTTTACCCAAAGTTAAAGGAAATATTGAAAGGAAGATGTTTTGATGACATTTAGGACATCAAGTGTAATATGATGACAGCTCTGATTGCCATTCCAGAAAAAGAGTTCCAAAATTGCTTTGAAGGGTGGACTAGGTGCTGGCATAGGTGCATAGCTTCCCAAGGGGAGTACTTTGAAGGTGACCATAGTGATATTCAGCAATGAAGTATGTAGCATTTTTTCTAGGATGAAATCGCGAACTTAATTGTCAGAACTTCATATACACTTTGGCTGGCACTGCCTTTAAAAAGAACCTTCACTGAACTGGAGCAAGATTGTGGAGCCATTTAATACCAAACTGAAGAAAAAAAGGGTATTAAAAAGCACCCAAATGCAAAAGTTAATGCATTAAAAAATAAAACAAAATACAGGACTTTAAAATTTACTAGCAATATAATTGCCCTGAAACAAATGCATTATTTACAAAATCATGAAAATGTCACTGTCCATATTGTTCATAAAAACAAAATGATTGGTAAATAACAGCAGTTTCTTCATTAAAGTTGTTTTTTTTGGGGGGAGGGGGAGAGGGCAGGTATAAATACCTAGGAAATCTTAAGACAATACATAGGTTATCTGTGAGTTACATTGAATCTAAAGATCCATTTTGTTTGGTTCTTCAAGTAATACTTTAAAATACATATATTACATATATATATGCAAATTTAGTGTATGATAAAGACAGCATTTCAAATTAGTGAAGAAACAATATATTATTAAATTATTAATAACTATTTTTGGAACAACTTGGCAGCTACTTGAAAAAATAAAATATCTAACTTACTTCTTACAGCAAAATAAATTCTAGGTAGGTAAAAGATTTAAATCCAAAGAATGAAAGTACTTAACAGAAGAAAAATATGGATGAATATTTTTATAATAGGGGATTCAGATCAATTTATATTTGCCTCTTTCTGCATGAATCCCATATCATTTTACTTAAAGTGGCTTTATTTTCTTTATTTTCATAACTGGTAGGGCTAGTCATCCCTGATTAATTTTTCAGCTTATTACAGATTCATTATTATACATGCATTCTTATGGAAGATGTTTGACTAGAAGACAAGTACTCAAAATAATAATGATGTTGACAATGATGATGCATTTATTCTATGCCTATTAAGGGCTAGACCCTGTTCTAAGTGCTTAAATATTACTAGTCAATCTCTGCTGTGCTTTTATTACCATTCCCATTATGGACTTGAGAAATGGAGAGAGTGAGGTGCTTATCCTCTTAATATTTCTCAGTTTAAATTTCCAAGATAAGGCCTCATCAACTTTCCACATCAGAAAGGGTACTTCAGAGGTCACTAGCCAAGCTACGGATTGACTCCTATTCGCCTGTAGTTGGGTGAGGTCACAGGATCTCGGAACAAAGCATAGCTCTGGAGCGTGGACTGTGGTGGGACAGGCAGCATGGCTGATGTTTTTGGTGACTACCCTGAATTACACATGTGGGCAGGGCTTTCCCTGTTTCCTTTGATGTCTGTTCTTGGGGGAAAAAAACTATGTCTACTTAGGGGTCCTGAATATGAGCAAATGAATTTTATCAAAACTTCTTGGGGGCAGAATCAATCTGTCATTAGAGACACAGGTGAATTCATATGGGATCAAGGATTTTTGCCATATCAGTGCAGCTAAGAAATATTTAATGAGTTCACTAGACTTGCTGGGTAGTCAGACTCACCAGTGAGCTTTATCTGGCTGGCCTATCAAAGACTGAACTTTCAGGTTTAGTAAGTAGTTGGTGCCATCTTAGGGTAAGCAGTTGAAGCATTAGAGAAAAAGGAGAAAATATAATGAATACGAAATATACTGAAAATAATTGGCATTCACACCCTGAAAATGAAGTCTTTAGAATCATTTTCGAAAAGGAAATGTTTTTCTGTAGCTCTGCCAAAGAGAAACCTCACTGTTTGCTTTAAGAGAACACTCCATTAATTTTGTAGTGTGGAAGGGGAGTTGGAGTTTGCATTTGTCTGTGAATGTCTCAAATATTTATGCATAACATTGGTGGATTTTAAGATGTTATTATTACATGTATTTTTGTGAGAGCTAGCTAAAGAAAAATCCAACCATTGATGGAATCTAAGAACACCTGGATCTTTTAAGATCATAAAGAAGTAAATAGTTTTCCACCACGGTCTCTGGCTTACTTTTGAAACCATCCTCTGCTTTTTTGGTTCGTCATTGTTCTTTCTTTTAGAAGATACAAACCTCTCACTGAAAAAATATCTAAATATTAGCACATTAGAGGGCTTGAATGTTGTTTTTACCAGGACAACAAACTGGAGGAACTGATACATACCAGAAAGTAGGTGACCTCATATTTGGGTGATTGTTTAATATTTGTATTTTATTCAAATTCTTAGGAGCTATTGTGAATTAAACATGAAGGAGAGCTTTGGGAAATCGTCAACTAAATATTGATGCTAATGGACAACACCTGTCAATGCTCTGTGTTGTATCAAAGTTATTTGTGCTTTTCATCCCTTCATTAGACTCTTACGATCCTTGAGAATTGTATCCAAGTCATCTTCGTAAACCTCACAGTGCTTCATATGGTATTCAATAATCATTGTGCCAGAATGGAAGTTTATTTAAAGACAAAAATTTCACTATTTTAAGGTAACTAGGATCCCATCAGCATAAGACTCTGATAAAAGCACAAATTAAACACAACATCATCTGGGCGAAAGGCTGTCTTAGTGTGGCAAACTTTTATTGCATTAAAATAATATATGGTTGTCCCAGTATCCATTATCGAACTTTTCTAGGTGAGGAATAGCTCAGCCAGAACTCTAGTAGGAGAGCTTTGGAGACAATCTAATACGAAGCATAACCTGAGGGCCGGCTACCTACTAACGTGCTGGGTAGAAGAGAGAAAAACTGATAGGCGGCAAATGAAAAGTCTCATCTAGTTTTTACCTGCCATTCTTCTCTTCATCCTTCCTGTCTTCTTGGAGAGCTCTCCTCTCCCAGGAAAAGCTCTTTGAAGCCCTTTTCCTCACACCCTCCCATCACTGGTTTCAGATTTTCAGAAGGCTGTGTGGTATTTTAAAATCTGCTGATACTAAATTGTCTAAGGCATCAATCAGACAATGAGAAGTTAATAACCTTAACACTTAAAAGCACCTGTGGAAAGAAGAAAAGGACCTTTGGGGTTTGGAAAAACTGTAAAATAGGAATCAATATCATTTTTTTTTAATGATGCTATTGCTATCTGGTATTACTTTTCCTCTTGTAGATGACTTATTTATCACACAGTATCCATGCAATTGATAGGATCAGATAACCTCATTTTAGAAATAACAACAGGGAGAAATGAAAGCAGGGAAAAAGTAACTCATTTGTATAGCATTACTTTTGTCTTAAATTAAGATGTGAGGTTTTTAAAAATCAACATTTGCAATAAAGAACCAAGCTTGAGATCAGACCAGTAAAGCAGAGGCATAATATAATAGTACAGAGTCTTGGTTCAAGGATAGAAAATGAAACACCCCAAAAAACAGGAAACAGTAATTACTATGTTAATTATTTTCTCCTCAGGGGAGATTAATCTCACCCTAAAATCTAACACATGGCTGGTTTTAGGGAAGACAATTCATGCAGTTGTTGTCAGAACTAGAATGGTTTATTGAAGGACCTGATGATGCTCCTTTTCTTAAGGGCCAAAAAACAGAACAGATTTTTACCTGGTGTTATTACAAAGAGGTTGTACCTAAAAGCAAGATAGACAAGTTGACTTAATAAATTCTTGTTGACTCTTCTGATATTAAGGTTCAAGGATAGGAGTATTGATGTTTCCTGGTATTGTCTCTGATTTACTTTTTTTAATATAAAAGTTTTATTGAGATATAATTCATATAATGCACCCATTTAAAGTATACAGTGTTAATACATTCACAGAGTTCTAGAACCTTTATCACAATCAGTTTTAGTACATTTTCATCATCTCAAAAAGCAACCCCATAACCATTAACAGTCACCCCATTTCTTACCTACCATTCCCCACCCCAGGCCTAGGTAACCACTAATCTACTTTCTGCCTCTATAGATTTGCCAAATCTGGACACTTAATATAAATGAGATCATGCAATATGTGTCTTTTGTGACTGGCCTCTTTCACACAAACAGCATAATGTTTCAAGGTTCATTCATGTTGTAGCACATATTAGTACTTCATTCTTTTTATTGATGAATAATATTTCATTATGTACCACATTTTAATCCATTCAATGGGTCAATCTTGAGTTGTTTCTAATTATTGTTTATTATGACTAATGCTTCTATAAATGTTTTGTACTAGTTTTTATATGGATATAGGTTTTCATTTATCTTGGGATATACCTAAGAGTGGAGTTACTGGGTCATACTGTTGCGGGGAACCCAGACAGAGAGACAGGACACCAAGGCGTGGGAAGCAACTTTTATTAACGCCAGCACTGGCTCAGTGGATTCACATCTAGAGGCTGAGCCTCTACCTGGGTGGGACTTGCGGCTATATACCCTGAAGTTTCCAGGTTGGCAGCTAAGATTTATTATTAGGACATGTGGCCATTGTGCCAGTTCCTGACTGATTCCTGGGTGAGATAGGAATTTGGAAATATTAAACGCCGAAATCTTGATGACCATACAGTCCAGGAATGTCTTTGTCTGAAGTCCGTGCGAAATCCTTGGTGACCACATGGTCTGGGAAGGCCTTTGTCTAGGGCCCACTGCCACAATATGGTAATTCAGTGTTTAATCTTTTGAGGAACTGCCAGACCATTTTCCACAGCAGCTGTGCCATTTGCATTCCCACCAGGAGTGTGTAAGGATTCCAATTTTTCCATATTTTTGCCAACACTCATTATTTTCCTTTTGAGTATAGCCATCCTAGTGTTTTATTGTACATTTGATTTACATTTCCCTGATGGCTAGTGATGTTGATCATCTTTTTTATTGACTATTTAGTGTTTTCTTTGGAGAAATGTCTGTTCAGGTCCTTTGCTCATTTTTACATTGGACTCTCAATTCAGCTCTCATTGATCTATATGTCTGTTCTTATGCCAGTACTGCATGGTCATGGTTACTGTACTTTTGTACATGTTAAGGTTTGAAATCTGTGAGTCCTTTAACTTTGTTCTTTTTTGAAATCGTTTTAGTTATTCTGGGCCCCTTGCATTTCCATATTTGGATCAGTTTGTCAATTTCTGCAATGAGGAAGCCAGCTGGGATTTTGATGACGATTGTATTGATTTGGTAGATCAATTTGGGGAGTACTGCCATCTTAACACTATTGTCTTCCGATCCATAAACATGGATGCTTCTCCGTTTATTTAGATTTTTCTTTTAATAATATTTTGTAGTTTTCAGGAAATAAGTTTTATACTTCTTTTGTTAAATTTGTTCCTAAGTATTTATTCTTTTGGATGTTATTATAAATGGATTTTTTTCTTTATTTCATTTCCAGATTGTTTTTTGGAATCCTATAGAAATATAATTGAATTTTGTATATTTGATTTACTTTTGCTCTAAGGTAACACTTATTTTGGTAACAGAAAACAACTACAAGAAATACTGTTTGTTCTAAATAGATTATGCCAATGAAATAGCACATTATAGCTCAAGGAGTGGCTTTGTTTTGTCCTGAGGACTGAAATATTTCATCAAAAAGCAGATGTGTAATGCAAAAGCACTTAAACACCCCACAGATGGCTTTTGATGCGCCAATATCTTGGGAATAGGTGAATAGCGTTGTCTATTCTTTATATACTTAATTTTCCCCAGCAATAGCTAATAATTAACTACTAGCACCTTAATTCTCTACCTTTAGGTCTTGACACAGATGTCAATTCCCAGAAAGCCTTTCCTCACCCATCTATTAATATGTATGGCTGTCCTCCTGCATTTATTTAGTAACACATCACCTACTTTATTTCCTTAATCACACATTATAATATGTAACCATCTCCTTTGTTACTGTCTGTCTCCACCATAGAGTATAAGTTCATGAAAACAGAGACTTTCCTTGTATGTGTTCACTACAGAATTCCCAGTAACTAATAAATACTAATTTTTGGTGCACAAGTGAGTAAATGGACCTCCTAACTACAAAAGCATAGCATAGACAACTACTAAACATGGGAAGCAATAAACAAATGACACTGACATCACACTTGTGTATGCTTTTGATGAACACCCAAAAGAATTGTAGCGATATGATGGATCAGAAATACTCATTATCTAAATGCCTCAACTCCTTACACGAGCCTCAAAGCTTGGATTCAAAGTTGGTTTTGTACAAAAAATGATCAGTTAGTATATACCATTGTTACTGGTGTTGGGAGTTCTTGAGTTTCCCAAGATAGAAATCGAGAGGAAACCCCCAAAAATTTTCCAGACAAATTTTATTAAGCTTATGCTGGAGCACAGGAGAGGCAGCACAGAGGAGAGGAAGGTCTTCTGAACTGACTTGGGGGCCAGCTCTGCTTGGCTGCTTTTATAAGCTTGGGACAAAACTTGTGCATAAAGGTGGGCTTTTTGAAAATGGAGGGCTTTTTGAAAAAGGCAGGCTTTCTTTACTGGCTACGCTGCCTGGTAACTATGTTCCCACCTGCATTGTGTGGGCAAGATGGCAGACTGCTCATTAGCACTACCCTAGGAAGGTCATATAGAGGTTAAACCTTGATCAACTGTACATGCAGAAGAGTGGTTTCAACCTGTGTAGAAATGAAAGGTTGGAAGAGAGATAATGATCAGCTATTTCTGCATTTTTGTGTAAGGGTTGATGGAGTGGTGGCATTCTTGTGGTCAGCTAATCCTGCATTTCGCCTGGCCATCCCAGATTCCTTCTGCCCAGGCCCACTTCCCCTGTGCTATCTCCCCATGAAGCTTCAGAATTGCCCTTCGGTAGCCGAACTCCTGGATGTTAGATCTGCAAGTGTCCACAGTATACTTTGTGGTTGTCTCAGGAAAATTCATGAGAGGACTTTTTAAATATCTGAGTATATTTAGACCCTAGTAATTTAGTTGTCACAATATCAGTCATTTGATGATTTAGTCCAATTAATTAGACACTCTGAAATCTTTCATTCTATTCTGCAATTTCTATATCCAGATCTGTGTAACTTCAAAGTATTCTCAAGTCAATTGACGTACTTGATAAAGACAAAGTATTCCAGGGATTCAAAATATGCTTACATATTTCACTAAGATAGGTATGAAATTTTAAGAGAGCTCCAGGATTTTTGAGGAGAAGGGAATGAAGCTTTCAGTTATGAATCATCAGTATATTTCACTTGCAATTTGCAGAAACAGAGGATTGCATTTACAGGGCAGGGGTACTAACAAAATGCTGAACCTTTACTGAACTTTGTAGGCAAGGTGATGGCAGTTCTTGCTTACACAAATTCTATGTTAATTTGGATTGCGGGTTCCATTTTCCCTCTAAAAGAGCAAAGGCCAGAAAGGATAGCAATCATTCATCAGTGATAAACATTTGAAGAACTAACTTGAGCTCTTATGTTTCAGAAAATTTAAGAAGTCAAGTTGATTCAAGAAAGTTTTTCCTAAATACAACATGACTTTTCTCTAAAAGTGAGCCAGGGATGGCCGGCCGAGTGGCGCGTTGGTTAAGAGCTGGCTTGGGACGCCAGAGGGCCCCGGTTCAGATCCCACATATGAGGGCCAGTGACACTGCCCTCCACAGCTAAATGCTGAACAACAGCTTAACCTGGAGCTGGGCTGCCATGAGTAGCCGGTGACGGCGTAGGCTGCAGCTCCTGTGGCAGTGGGTTGCCCATGGGCTACCGTGTGTAGCCAGCAGCCAGCGTGAGCGGCCAGCCGCTGCTGTGAGCAGCCATCCAGAAGCCGGCGACTGATCTGCCTCGCCCGGGAAGAGCGCAATGATGGTGCCAACTTGGGCCAGTGAAGTGGCGTCCTCCACAACTAGAATGAAGAACAAAAGGACAGCAACTTGTCTGTTCTCCTTCCCCCAATTCCCCAATAAAAATCTTTAAAAAAAAAATAAAAGTGAACCAGGAAAAGGTACCGGCAGGAAATTTATTAACTCCATCGCTGAAGGAATTCTGAGTTACAAAGATTTCACATGGCTCCTGGCACATAAGTGTTTGATAATCACACTGAAAGAGAAAGGACTTTATCTTAAAAGTACGCTGGGTTCTTTCAGCATTGACCTTATGGCACCCTAAGTGTTGAGGATGACTTCACATGGAAATGGGACACTTTTGGAGGCCATGCTCAATATGGGGATCTGGAGTGCTTTCTGTTCTGGGTAATATTTCTTTCTCTTGTCTATCCAAGACTAGTCAATGTGATAGCTGTACTGCCTGTCCTAACCTATTAAATAGTCATGTAGTTTCTTCCATATCTTACAATGATACCCTCTTTTTCTATGTATTTTGTTTGATTTTCATATGCTCTATTGATATTGGATATGGCGGAGGACCTTGAAACCAAGATATTGAACTGATGCCTTAAAATGTTGAGTTTCCAAGAAAGAAATAACCCACACTTCCTAAAGAAACATCCCTAAATTAGAGTAAAGGCTGAAGAGACAGGCTGATTTCTTTTTGATAACAGCCCTCGTTGTTATGGAGATGGAAAGGGGGAACAGGAAGAGGATTGTGAATGTTGCAGTGGAAGAAGGGCGTGCTTATATAAGTCTAGTGGCTCATAATATATCCCATTAAGCTAGGTAGAAGTCATTTTCAGCCTAGGTCCCATGGTACTCTGAAAATCAATAATTTCCTCAAATTCTGCAAACCTGATAGTTTTCTTTGTTTTGTTTTGTTTGGTAACCTTACCCAAACACTGTAAGATCATAGCTATTGAAAAAGATCCTGGAATTGCACCAATATCCATGGCCCTTTTCCAGGTTATTTTTATTCTAATTGGAACACAAGTGCATTGAGAATGCATATTCAAATAACTAATAATAATCAGTAAGCTATCTCCCCTTATTCCTCGAGGAACCCCCATCACCCATTCTGATATAGGAGTTCCTCCACAAACTGATAGCCAGAATTTGCAAATGCTTCTAAAGATGGCAAAACTTACCTGGGCATATTTTACTCATAGAACTAGAGAGAATGGATGCTAAGTAACCTTAAGCAAAATAAGCCCAGTCGCTGCTCCCAGAGCTATCGCTGAGGAGCCCTGGCCTTCACACTTTAATGGATGGCCTGGGGCTGGGAGGAATCCCCAGGCCACAGCACTGGCTTCTTGAGACTGTGCATGTGCAAATTTCTTTAGAAAAGGTTTCCAGGGAAACCATAGAACTTCTAACTCATTTTTTCTTAAAGGTAATAAGCACTAAACGTGCCTGCTGGTTCTTGAAGTTCTCCTTTGAAATTGCTGCTGAGGAGAGTATTTGTATGAAATGCACCCACATACCCAGAAATCATTAAGTGCTTCCTTCACTAAATGTCAGCTGCATGCTCAGCTGGGGAGAACTAAATGACCTGGGTTCATTTGTAGGGTGAAAGATAGGGACAATTAACTCCTCCTGGCGGAATTGCTTTCCTTCCCTGTTATTGGTGATGCTTACTAATGAATGACAGTGATGTTCAGATTGAGCCCTGAGATCCTATACACTTTAGACCACGTAGCAAACGTGAATGCCACAGAATATCTTTATATATTTTTTTAATATGCAGAGAAATATTCAAGTGAGAAAATCACTGAAAACTTGTCCAAAATGTTCCTATAGCTCTACATCTCCATTCATGGCCAAAGACTTTCAGAAACTTGGCCTCTTACCCTGCCCGTGTTTCCAGTGTAGTGCGGATAAATCCTGGCACCATGTTTTCACCGTGTGACCCTCCCTGATCCTAACTGTAGACACTTAACCAGAGCTGACCTAATCATAAATTCAATGCAGTTTAGTTGGAACGCAAAGATGCTGGAGGTTTGAACTACTAGACTATCAACCCAGAGCAGAGCTGGGAGGCAGCTCTGCTTAGTTCCTGTTCAACCAACAGGAGAAAAGCTGTTCTGCAGGGAGAGAGTTAAGCACACGCAAAAGAAAGGTAAGAGAGAAGAGAGAGATTGAAAGCACTTTTGATGGCTTTTTAGTCCCTGGTTCTTCGTCTGGGAGGTTGGCTACAGTTCTTGATCCAAGGTTTTATGAGATAGATTTATATCTTTATAAGAAATCCCACTATGTTCTTAAGTTAGAATGGTTTTCTGTTGCTTCCAATCAAAAGGCTCCTCATAAAACACCCAGCTTTGCTGGAATCACTTTTTATCATATTTCTTTCCAAATGGTCCAGGTTTGCCGGTTGTTGGTCTTGTCATTTCTGAGCTGCCCAGGCGCAGTGTGTGGTAGATGCCCTCTTGTGGTACCACAAGGATGCTGACCTCCTGCACTGGCCATTTGAGGGCTTGCTGTATGACTGCAGACACATTTTCACACTGGGTGTGGTTGGGTGGCCCACACAGAAATGCTGCTCCATGATCATGTGCTGGTTCTGGTGGAAGTGTCAGTGAGGCTTTTACAGAGCTAATACTGAGCAGGCTGACCGGAGGAGATTCAGAATTTTCCCTGGGAGGGAGGCTCCTATGTTTGGGGAGCTTCTGGGTTCAGAATCATAGACCGGTAGATACGGAAGGAAACTTATGCTGAGTCCAGCTCCATCTCTTCTCTGTCCAGATGAGAATCATGAAGCCAGGGAGGCTGACTAGTTTGCTCTGCGGGGTCCAAGACCCTCCTGAACAGAATGTTCTTGCCCCAACCCCATCCTGCCTCTAGAACCTTCTTAATGAAAGCAGGGTTTAGATTTCTGTGTAGGGGAGGAAAAAATTCTCGTCTTCCCTCTTAAGGTCACTGGCTGGGCCTAAGAATTAAACTGACATAGGACAGACTAACAGAAGAAAAGCATACAAGTTTTATTGAATTTTTACATGTACATGGGGATCTTTGTAAGAGACTGAAGATCCAAAGAAGTGACAAGAACAGAAGTCTTTTGTACCTTTTAGACAAAGAAACAATACGTTTTTGAAAAAATGACAAGACAAAGGAGTTAGGGCTAAGGGCAGTAATTGTGGGGAAGTGACTAGGAGATACACCGGGGAGGGAAGCTAGTGGAAGATGAGGGGAATGTTAGTATGTCTGTACAGACCCATGTCAGCAGCATTTCTCAGTCTCTGGTGATAAGGATGTTCTCTTCCTGGTACAAGAAGAGCACATCTCTCATTGGAAATTTTATGGCCTGTTTTTAGGTAGAAAACCGGAGGTTAGAGAACTCTTCCCACATCTGCTGCTTCTCAAGTGCTTTCAGCTCAAAATAATCAATATGCCAAAGTGGCATGTTTTGGAGTGGCGTATCCTGAACTTCACCTGGCTTCTCCGTTCTGCACTGTATTTGGAACATTCATAATAAGGTACTAATACCACATGTACGACTAAGGATTTTATAGTCCTTGTGATGAAATTAAGTACATTTATTTTATTTTTAAAGCAAATTGAAGAAAAACATGAGTCCACAAGTAATGTGAATGAGTAAATGTTTTTTTTCAGTAGACCCATATGTGTGGTGTTCCTGTAATTTTAAGCTAAGTTATTTTAGGCTGTGCGTGTTCTGATATCAAATTAACTATGAAAACATACCAAGGTCACCTAAACTTATTTAATATGGGTAGAAACATGATATAAAAGATGAATCTAAGTGTTGACTTTGCACCACAGGCCCCCATAAATCCTATTCATTACACAGATGATTACCAAATTTACTTCTTAAAATGTCGCTCCTCTCTTGACGCCTAGATACTCTATGTGAGGGATCTCACAGCTATCTAACAAAAACCTGCTTTGTTGATATCACACTCATGGCCCATGATACCTGTCCTGGTTCCATTTTATCTCTTGCCTAGTCTATTGTAGAGATTTTCTTGCCTTTGGGGAAACTCTCCCCTTATTTGCTCCAACAGACTAGCTCTAGAATTCCTTTTCTATTTTGTAATGGACAGGTTTAAAATTTAATGTATGTATGTATGTATCTATGTATGTATGTATGTACAACATGTGACCAAACAGTATGGTGAATGTTTACATAAAAAAATTATTATAGTAAAAGACACGTTGCCATTAATCTTCCTTAAAATATTCCCCCTTGCTTTGAACACACCTATCCCATCATTCTTGCCACTTTCTGACACAGTTCTGGAAGTCCTCTTTTGTGAGTCTCCTTAGTTGTGCTGTCGTGGGTGCCTTGATGCCCTGAATCGATTCAAAACATTTACCTTTCATGGCATTTTGACTTTGGGGAAGAGCCAGAAGTCTCACAGTGTCAGATCCGGTGAATAAGGTGGATGAGGACACACTGTAATGTTTTTATTGGACAGAAATTGCCGTACCAGAAGCCATGTGTGACACGGAGCTTTTCCGTTGTAATAGAAAAATACGGTGAATGCTGCTGCTGAGTGCCATCCAATGGAAAGGCAGGGATTTTCAATATGGGAAGTGGGGCATTGAACCTTAGTAACAGTGTGTGACAAGTTTCAACTTGTTCAGTACAGTCAGTCAGGTGTGAGCTATGGTTGAGAGAAGGTGTGTTTTTAAAGTGTGCCATAAATCATCCTCCATCATGACAATGCTCCGTGTCACACATCACGTGTGTGTGTGATGACCAGCTCATTTTGCCTCTCTGCCCCTCCTACCAGTCTCAATGTGGCTTCTTCTTTATATCCTTAATTATAAAACTTCTGTTCAGCTAGATTTCAGATAGTTCTCCAGGTTGATTGTTCTATAATTAATTGTAATTTTGATATGTTCATGGGATGAGGCAATTACAGCATTTATCTACTCCGCCATCTTATTAGATCTCCTTACCTTTGTATTTTTTTGATTCTTTATTTATACCTCTTATAGCACATTGCAATCTGTCTTGCTTCTGTTGTCAAGAGGTCATCTTTATATCCCTGTCTCTACTCCCAAGCCTAGAACAGAGCAGATGTCAGTAGATATGCTCCATCATGGTTTTTCTCTAAGATTGTTAAGAGTGAATGTGCTGGTTTTGTCCACTAGATGGTACTTATTTTTGTTTCCTAGGATCACTGACCAGGCTAAGGGCCATGCACCCTATAGACATTGAATAAAGTTCTGTTGAATAGAGGTGACTTAGTCTCACTTTGAAATGCTTTCACACTTTTCATAGTGATTTTCATATAGATTTTGGTAGTACTGAACCAGTTTCAACTACCAGTTTCAGTGATGGGGTGTGATAGCTGTTAAGAGAGTGGCAGCTCTGGGCTAGGGACTGGCTTCCCTTAAATGTTCCTTGTAGTTTCCATTTGATTTGATGATTGTTTTTGAACTTGCATCTTTGAATAATCTAGAAGGTAGGAGAGAGTAAAATGAAAAAAGTGGAATCACCACTTTATGAAACATGGTTCAGTGGGAGCTCCCTTTTCTTTTTGTCATCATCATCATCACCTGAGTGCCTGCTGTGGTACTTGAACCCAGATCTAAGATCCATGAAAAAAGAAGCTTCCATTTAAAATTGAGATTGTCTACATATGTGTGTAAACACACTTCGGCATTAGTTATGTCTTTGTATTTATATCTACACATCTAACTTTTGGGATTGAA
Source organism: Hipposideros armiger (assembly GCF_001890085.2). Classification (NCBI taxonomy): domain Eukaryota; kingdom Metazoa; phylum Chordata; class Mammalia; order Chiroptera; family Hipposideridae; genus Hipposideros; species Hipposideros armiger. The sequence continues at coordinate 83,331 of NW_017732367.1, read as the reverse complement.
TTTTTCTGATGAGGCTGAAACTAGTAGATTTTATCATATATGTGGATTATTCTCAGGTTAGTAGCTGCAGTTGCTGTTTACAAAGCCTGTGGTATTTTTTGACTCTGCTGTTTTTAGGTTCACCTAACATTGCTAAGCAGCTATACTGAGCCAGACACTATACTAAGTTTTTTCACATACATTAATTCCTTTGTCTTTTTAAATCTTCAGAACTGCTCTAAAATACATTAGTTACCTATTGCCACACAATTAATTACTCCAAAAAGTTTATGGCTTCGAACCATAACATTTATTATCTCACAGTGTCCGTGCATCAGGAATCCGGGCATGGCTTAGCTAGGTCCTCTGGCTCTGGGTCCCTCAGAAGACTCAACTTGAAAAGCTGCATTTCCTACCTCACTTATGTGGTTGCAGAATTCAGCTCCTTATGTACTGTTGGCTGGAGACTTCCCAGGGTTCCTTGCCCCATAGAGCTCTTCACAGAGCAACTCACAACATGGCGAGTGGCTTCATGAGACTGAGCATGTGAGAAAGAGAGAGCTAGAGAATATTAGTAAGATGAATGTCATACGTTTTTATAACCTAAGTTATGGAAGTGACATAACATCACCTTTGCCATATTTTGTTTGTTAGAAGCAAGTTGCTAGGCCCGGTTTGTACTCAAGGTGAAGGAATCCCACAAGGGCTTGAACACCAAGTCAGAAATCACTGGGGATCACATTAGAGTTCTACCTGCAGAGATAGATAGAATAATTCCCATTTTACAGAGAGAAATTTTTAGAGAAAATTGAGATGCCATTTGAAAAAAAACAGAAATGATTGATGATTGATGCATTTATTGATGAAAATTCATGTCTCTGAGTAGTATTTCTCAAGCACTGATTGGTCCATGTTTTCAGTCTTCCCGCTGGTGTGACTTTCCCTGCCCACAGAATCTGTCCCTATGTCCTGAAGAGCCTTGCTGTACACAGTATGGTCTGGGGACCAGCAGCCTCAGCCTCACTTGGGGCCTTGTTGGAAATGCAGAGTCTCAGGCCCCGCCCCAGACTACGGAATCAGAATCCCTGGTGATTTGTGTGTGTGTTAAGTCTGAGAAGCACTGTTCCAGAAAGTCTCCTCTCTCGGGTTCTGTGCTGACTGCAGGTGTTCCTGTGCTCGTCTCTCCATTGGCACTGCTAGTTGTTTGGCCTTCAGCAGCAGTGGAGAATGTTACATTCTAGCCCTGCATTAGTTCAAAACCAGAGGACATGAAGCCTCCTAGGTTTCCTATTGCCTCCTGTCTTGAATAAACAGCAATAAAGTAAGAGGAATAATGGGTCTGTCTGAATAATCTAAGAACAGGAACCATTTGCCTGGATGGTTATACAGAGCAGACCGTTAAAAATGAAAGTTGGGGGCCGGCCGAGTGGCGCGATGGTTAAGAACTGGCTTGGGATGCCAGAGGGCCCCGGTTCGGATCCCACATATGAGGGCCAGTGACACTGCCCTCCACAGCTAAGATGCTGAACAACAGCTCAACCTGGAGCTGGGCTGCCGTGTGTAGCCAGCAGCCAGCGTGAGCGGCCAGCAGCCGCCGTGAGCGGCCGTCCAGAAGCTGGCGACTGATCTGCCTCACCTGGGAAGAGCGCAATGATGGTGCTAACTTGGGCCAGTGAAGCAACGTCCTCCACAACTAGACTGAAGAACAAAACGACAGCAACTTGTCTGTTTCCCTTCCCCCAATTCCCCAGCACTGTTCCCACCCCCAATTCCCCAATAAAAATCTTAAAAAAAAAAATTATAAAAAAAAAATGAAAGTTGGCATTTGGCTCTAGAGTGAACTGCTGCAAGAAAATGAGTCTTGAGCCTTCCTGACTTATATTTTATTTAGGCATAGACGAGTCTCAAAAGCATTATGCTATATGAAAGAAGCCAGGCACAAAGGCCACCTGTTGTATGATTTCATTTACATGAAATTCCAGAAAAGACAAACTGGAGTGAAAGAAAGCATTTCAGTGGAGAGGTGGGAGGGAACTGACTACAAAGAGGCACGAGAGAGCTTTTTGAGTGATGGAACTGTTCCGTGTGTTGACCATGGTGGTAGATCCATAGGTGTAGACATTTGTCAAAATTCATCAAATTGTGCATTTAAAATGGTGAATTTTATTTTATGTAAATAAAATAAAGCTGATTGAAAAGGTAAATAGGAATTAGTAGCCTTGTCAATTGATTCTAGCTCCTTTAACTTTTCTGAGGCCCAGGACCCAGGGACTAATTTGTGTTGATTAGAATAACTCATCAGCAAAGGATGCTATTTAAAAGATTTCCTTGGTATCTCGTGTTGACACTGAATAGAAATTATTTCTCCTTTGAAGTCCTACTGGGAAGACCCATACTTAGAAAGTTGTTAAGGTTTCCATCATTTAAAGTATTCCTAAAAGTCACGCTCAAAAGATGGTGCTATTGAACTTTTTGTTTTGATTTCATGAGATTCTTCAGCCTTTCTTGAAAAGGAACATAAAAATGGTAGTTTTCATTTATTAAGCAATAACTCCAGGCCAGACATTCTACTTAATGCTTCACTTACATTATTTCATTTAATCTGCAGACCAATTCTGCAAATGAGATACTACTGTCTAGTTTACAGAGAAGATAGCTGAAGCTTGGAGAGATTAGACAACTTTTTCAAGTGATCATACTTGAATTTGGGATGATTGAATGCCCAAACCATTCACCTACTCTCTTGTACAGCCTCACCTACTCTAAATGTCTCCTGCAAAATCTGGTTCAGGCTCTAAAATAGATTATCCCCAAGTTCCTGGCTTACAGTCCACCTTCCATCCACAGCCATACATGCTTGCTCTGCATTTCTACCAGGGTCTCTCAAGTCCAGTCTCCTTTAAGTCTCTATAAATTAAATAAGTCAAACCATACATCTGCCCACTGAAAGCCCTCTGCCACCGTGAGCAATCACTGCCTAAGGAAGGAGTTGCTTCCAAAATGAGGAATTGTCTTTCCTGGTTTCCAGAACCATAGATTGGAGAGAGGAGAGCCTGGGAGAGGTCAGGGATTGGCAGTGGTTTGTGGCCAGAGAATTTCCCCAGTGGAAATTCTGAGCAGTCACGGGGCCAGTTGTTTTGTAGCACAGGTGCTTGGTGATGATGCAGTGGAAAAGTGCAGGTGGGAGGGGTAGGGACCAGTATGACTTTGACCACCAAACACACCTGGAGGTGCTGTTCAGCCACAAACCTTGCATGTGGCCAGAACTGGTGGGAATACTGGTGAGTGCATCTCTGCAGACATCTGGCACCTTAACTCTGAAATATAATCAAAAGAATTCTGAGTTTGATTCTCTGAGTATAAAACTTTTCAGATTGCTGTTAATCTGCTGTAAGTTAAGAGAAGTGATGCTGAGATGCTGCAAATGGAGTCCTTGGTATGTCCCAGTCCCCATTACTCCCTCCAAGTCACATGACAAGTGCATTATGAACCCAGACTCAGAGCCCAGCTCCCAGAAGGGAAAATTCTTAACAAAGCAGCAAGCAGTGAGATTTAATCCATACTAATGAGCAAATGCTTAGAAAAAACTCCAACTTTCATGAGAAGTGAAAATGAGGCAGTTTTCACCTCCAAGGGGGGTCCTGAGTAGAGAGCCAGAATGGCAACATGGGCTGTGTGAGGTTTGCAAAATGAGAACTGGGCCAGACAACACGTCCCTCCTTACTTGAATAGACTGAATCCCAGGAGGCCCTTCTTCTCCAAAAGCATTGCCATCTTAGGGGGTAGATCAGGCCAGCGTTGGCCCGTAACAGATCACAACCAGGTAGGGTCAGCTGATGCAGGAAGCTTTGAATAGTCATTTTATACCAGAAGTTCCAACAACAGCTTTGATGCCAGTGCCTGATAATTACTGACTTTACATGATTATTTTCCGTTTGAGAAACTTTTCTGAGTTTTAATGAGGCTTGATGGAAGCTAAAGGACACAGTTATCATGCAGACTCCACTTTTTCCAAAATGAAAAGACTTATTTTTTTTCCCTTTTTAAGAAACTCAAATAATAGATAGTCAAGTTCCCCAAAACCCAATAGAAAAAATAAACGCACAGTAAGAAAATAACGGTTTGGTGAGTATATCCTCCCAGTCTTTTAATACATATGCAAACCTACATTTTATTTTCCTTCTTTTTACTTTTTAAAATTTGTTACAGTTGACATTCAATATTATTTTATATTAGTTTCAGGTGTACAGCATAGTGGTTAGACATGTATACAATTTATGCAGTGATCCCCCCAATTAGTCTAGTACCCACCTGGCACTATACATAGTTGTTACAACATTATTGACTATATTCCCTATGCTATACTTTATATCCCTGTGACTATTTTGTAACTACCAATTCATACTTATTAATCCCTTCACCTTTTTAGCTCAGCTCCCCAAACTCCCTCCCCTCTGACAACCATTAGTTTGTTCTGTGTATCTATGAGTCTGTTTCTATTTTGTTTTTATTTTCTTCTTTAGATTCTAGTGAGATCATATGGTATTAGTCTTTCTCAGTCTGACTTATTTCACTTAGCATAATATCCTCTAGGCCTATCCATGTTTTCTCAGATGATAAGATTTCATTCTTTTGTATGGCTGAGTAATACTCCATTGTATATACAGAGGGTGCCCAAAAAATGTATACACATTTTAAGAAAGGGAAAAAACTGTGTTAAAATTGTAGTACTAGAGGACATACAAATGGCCAATAGACATATGAAAAAATGCTCAACATCACTAATCATCAGGGAAATGCAAATAAAAACCACAATGAGATACCGCCTCACAACTTTTAGAATGGCTATTATCAAGACAAATAACATTGGGCTGTCAGAAAAGTCATGACGTATTTTTTCTATGTTTTTCATTGCAAAAATGCATCATGACTTTTCTGACAACCCAATACCAAGTGTTGGAGAGGCTGTGGAGAAAAAGGAACCCTATACATTGTTGGTGGGAATGCAGATTGGTGCAGCCACTATGGAAGGCAGTGTGGAGAGTCCCCAAAAAATTAAGAATAGAATTACCATATGACCCAACCCTCTTTTGGGTATCTACCCCAAAAATCTGAAAACACTTATCTGTAAAGATATATGTGCTCCGATGTTCATTGCAGCTTTATTTACAATGGCCAAGACATGGAAACAACCAAAGTATCCTTCAATAGATGATTGGATAAAGATGTTGTGGTATATATACACAATGGAATACTACTCTGCCATTAGAAAAAATGAAATAGTGCCATTTGCGACCATATGGATGGATCTTGAGATTATAATGCTAAGTGAAATAAGTCAGACAGAAAAAGTGGAGAACCATATGATTTCACTGATATGTGGGATGTAAAACTGAAAGCAACAAAAGAACAAAGAAAAGCAAATGAAGAAACAAAATTCATAGACACAGACAATAGTTTAGTGGTGACCAGAGGGTAAGTGGTAGATGAGTGTAAAGGGGATCAAACATATGGTGGTGGAAAGAGAACTGACTCTTGGTGGTGAACACACAAGTGATCTATAGATGATGTATTACAGAATTGTACACCTGAAACCTATGTAACTTTGTTAACAATTGTCACCCTAAGAAACTTTAATTTTAAAAAAATTGTAATACTCAATATGTACCAATAACAAAAGATGAATACAAGTCACATGTATACATTTTTTGGTACCCCAATATTGCTTCTGTTCAAATTGAAATAAATACCTCATTTTTATGGCTGTGCATTAGGTCCTACAACACTGGCCCATTGCTGTTGGATGAGAACTATGGCCACTAAAACGTTGCAGATATTTCAGACTTTGTCCCATATGACTGCATTTGTCTGGCTTTGATGAAAGTAGGGAGAAGTTGGGATATTAGAGATAAAGTATATCAACTCTTAGAGAAAGTTCTTGAGTTTAAAAAATTAATTTTATTAAATACGTATTTTGATCTGGGCACTTTATCTGCACTCATACATACATTGTCTAAATGTGAAACTTAGCACCAAAGCCATTCTTCAGATACATGCAGAGCCAGCTTCACGGGCTTGTGACCTGTGCAGCGACCCATTCTCAGAAGGGGCCTTGTGCTTGGTTTAATGTTCTTCTGTTTAATGTTCTTCATCTTGATTTCTTAATTATTTTTGAAGGATAGGCCTGGCATTTTCATTTTGCACTGTGTTCTGAAAATTATGTAGCCAGTTCTAGATACACATAAAAGCTTTTCTTTTTTTTTCTTTTTTTTTTTAGCTGAGCCATCCTGCTACCTGTTGGCAGCTCAGCGGCTGCTCAGCTTGGGCTGGACTCGAACCACTGTTGATCAGAGCTCAAACTCTTGAGTGAGCTCTTAACCAACTGAGCCACTCGGCAGGCCCCATAAAAGCTTTTCTGACCTGAGTCATCTGACTTGTGATCTCTGTTTTCATGTGGCATTGAAAATAGAGTTATGGGTAGTTTCCCAACATTTCCTCTCAATAGCAAGATGACCCTAGTTCTAGAACATTTTCTAAGACATAAATGTTGTGGATCATGTGATTCACTGGGAACAATGAAGGAAGTAAACACACAAAGTTGATTTTTATTTATCTGCAAGTGTATAGAGTTAAAATTATACCTTCATTGGAATATAGAAGAATCATTCCCAATGTGATATATATCTGTGTATATACATACATACATATGTGTGTGTGTGTATACAGAGGATGCCAAAAGAATGTATACACATTTTAAGAAAGGAAAACTGTATTAAAGTTGTAATACTCAATATATACTGATAACAAAAGATGAATACAAGTCACATTTGACTTCTACAATTACAAGAGGTGCTCAAAGTGGTTACCATCAGCATAATTTTAATAGAATTTTTTTCCTTTCTTAAAATGAGTATACATATTTTTGGTACCCTCTGTATATGTATATCAGCATAATGAAAGAACCTGTTCATCTGAAGAGTAAATTTGTATGCACATGCGCCAATAAGCTAAATATACATACATTCCTCTGTAATTCTTCTATCATGAAGATGATTATTTCAGCAATTCAAACAAAAAGTAAAATTTGTTCAAGGTCTGAGCTTGGCGGTTCTTTATAAAAATAATGAAAGCACCCTCTTCTGAATTGAAAAGCATCATTCTTCCTGTTCTTCTTTAAAAAAAATGGTAGAAAACAGTTGGTCTAAAAATACCATAAAATGTCTATTCTCCATTATCACAGAGGAATAAACATTTCATTACAGGGCATGGTCCTCTGTACAGGGGGACAGAATATGATTTTAAAAGACAAGTTTTCAAGGAAGAGGAGCTCTTTCTGGATAGCGTATGAGCCACGGGGAAGGCTCAGTGGGCAAGGAAACAGTGCTGCCTCCACCTTCTTAGGCCAGGCAGGGTTTCTGAACTTTGTATGCTAGACTCACCCAGGGTACTTCGAAAAACACCGATGTCTGGGCCTAATCCTAAACTCATTCATTTATACCCTGAGATTGGTGCTCAGGCAGGGTGTTCTTAAGTATCCCTGGTGATTGTTATTTGCAGCGAGGGTTAAGAACCACTGGACTTTTGCACACAAAAAGAAAGGTTTGGGCTACACCAAAGTCAGACAGGTATCTATTTGGAAAATGTTAAATTTAATCTACATTTATATCTGATATACTTAAATATATACATCATTAACAGATAATCCTATGTAAAGTATTAAGTGTAGGTAATTTTAAAACATTTTATAAATAATTTAATGGTATTTCTCTAAGGTTAAACAACATTTCCAATAAATAGCAAAATATTTAAGTGATGAAAATAACTTTTAAAGAAGACATTTCAATAATTTTAAGAAATCTGAAGAACATGTCAAAGTTTGAAAGTTCTTTAAACTGATAGGTGAGTAGGCAAGTAGTGTTCTTTCTAACTTGGATACTTTTTTAGATATCTAATATCATTTTCCATTAGAAGCTAAAGAAAAAGCTGCTCAAACCACAATTAAAAATGAACACATTTGGATGAACACATATGGATTAACACTAATCCGTAATTTGTAGACTGTCTCCTTTAAAAATATACTTTAAAAAACAAACAAACAAAAACTCCTCCAAGCATCTTTACAAATAAGTGCCTAAAATTCTAGTAACACTAGAGTAGAAATTCTTTTTCAACTAATTTTTCAATCTAGGATAAAGAGGTTCTTGAAGATTTCACAATTCTGGGTAAAGAGCTGTGGGAGGGAAGCAGGGAGAAAGAGAGGGAGGGAGGAAAATATAAAACCCCCCAAAAATGAGTGCCTTTAGTTACTTCCTATCAATATTTCCATGCTGGAGAAGGCTGTAATAGGAGCTGTACTTGATTGTAGTTGATAATTCACTCTGTGGACAGAGTGGAGATAAATGGTCTCATCTCTATTTTTCCTATTCGTAACCTTGGAGCCAGACCAGCAGAGAAGGGCCAGGGCACAAAGGTGCAGATTTTCCATTTTGCATTTGTGCATCTCAAGTGCACACTGTAAAAGAACCTAATTGCAAAAGACACTGAAAAGATGAACTTGCTTTCCGTGCTTTTAGCACATCACTAACATCAGCAGACACTGAGGGGATGTCTGGAATAGCGCTGAAGGCATGAGACAAGGGTTACAATGATTACATCTTTTTCTGTAAAGAGCTTGAAGAATACAAGGATAACCACAATTGAGAGTAAACCCAGATGAAAATAGATGTCACCAATTATTCTAGAGAATTTCCAGAAGCATTCAATAATGAGATAGTCAAAACATCAGGCACAAGGAGGACGTGATTAGTCTGTTTAAACTTAGAACTCCAAAATCACTGAGATAAATGAGAAAAACAAACAAACCAGCAAACAGCCTAGAACTAAACATTAGTTAAACAATCAGATATGCCAATATTTTTTTTCCAGTGAAGAGTTCAGCAGGAAAAGAGCTATATTTGTGAAGTGCCAGCTTTCATAATGCCCTGTTACATTTTAAATCCATGGCTGATGATTGACATGCTCATTTAAAGCTCTGGAACATTAACTTGTTGGAACATTAACTAGCCCAAAATATTAGGCTGAATGTTTCTCTCCTTGTTTGATGCCAAGAACAAGATGTAGGAACCAGTTAAACTGCACAGTCCATCCTTTGTCTCTGCAAACTTCAATCTGATCAAGAAAATACTTTTTAGCATCCTCCTCATTTTTCCCCACTGTTAGGGCATCCCGAATATATTCAATATCTTCTTTGCTTGTTAGCTGTGGCATTCCTGTCATCAGCATCATGGAGAACAGAATGATCAGTAGGTTTGTGTGATGACGAAGGGCTAGATAAGCCTTAGCGCAGACGTCCTGGAAAGAAGAAAAGGCTGTTATTGTTGTTATGGTAACTAAGTAGGGTGAAGACCACCGGGCTGTATTGGAATTTACATGGCATTACTCTGCTTGTGAGAAGAAACCATCACAAATGCGGTAGGTCCCCTGCCTCAAATGAAAAGCTTGATGAGAACAGAAACCGTTTTTGTAATCTCTTAAACACTTCAGTGTAGTTGGCATATATCCAGGGTGTGCTCAAGGAAAACTAATTGATACAGTTAAGGTTCTTACTCTACCTTTTTACTTCAATTCTTTCCTAGGAAATTGAGGGTGGAAATTTCTGTTGTCTCTGAAGAGGAATGAGTCAGTTTTTGAACACCATACTGGAATCAATAAACTTTATGTAAGCATAAATAATCTCTGCCAAGAGCTAATGGAATCCAAAGAAATGATGGAAACATGGTGTTTGAGATTTTGTGTTCATCTTTATTTTAAAATTTGCCCTATTCTAAGAAAACAGGTGAATTAGCTTTTCATTGTCTGCCTCTCAAAATTGTTGCATGAACTTTAGAATTTTAATATAAATTCTGAATACTGAGTAAGGGGATGGCCTTTAAAAAAATGCTATAGCTGGTACCTCCTCCGAAAGCCTTGGAGCGGATGATACAGGTGAGTTAAATCCACTTATTAGGCAACAGCCATGCTTATAACAATTAAGTTCTTCCAAAGCATAAACAAAGATGCAAGATTCCCAATTTCATAACATGAGAATAAGTCAACATTAATATCATAACTTGGCAAAGACAGCATGTTAAAGAAAACTGAAGGTAATAATTACAAATATAAATATTTCAAATAAAGTGTTGAGTAAAATGTTAAAACAATAACACACCATAGCTAAATAAGATTTATTCCAAAGTTGCAAAAGTAGTTCATCACAAATTACTGTACTAAAATCACTTGATTTTTATAAAACTAATATGCAACTTAATATGTAACCAAAATGTAATGAGTGAAAAATTATCAGCAATTACCACTCACAGTCATTCTGAATAATGAGTACAGGAAAAAGAAATAAAGACATCAGATCAGAAAAGTGAAGGTAAGATTGTTAATATTTACAAATAATTATCTTCTTGAAACACCAAAGGGGAAAAAACTAAATACTATTGTAACTAGTTCTTTTAAACAAGATTTTTATAGAATTAATAAGTAGGATGCTATAAATGGGAACCACCAGTTAGAAAGTATAATGAAAAGACAGATGTACGAATAATGGTAACAAAAACACCATAATTCCTGGGATAAACACATACACAAAACATGAAGAATCCATATTTTAAAGCTAAAAATTTACTATGGCACATAAAAGAAAATTTGAACATGTGGAGCCAATAGCATGTTCCTCAGTGATGATTGCTTATTATAAAGATGGAGTTTCTTCTCAGATTAATCTATAAATATAATGAACTTGCAATAAACGTTCCTATTGAATATTTAAACTCAGATATGGTTTGATTTCATCTGGAATAATTAGGGCCTGAGAGAAAATTTTGAAAAGGCATAGTAATGAAAAGTACTGCTTGCCATACTAGATATTAAAACATATTATAAAATCGTAATATTATAAACTGTGTAGAACAGTACGTATTCTTTTCCAAAAAAGATAAGAAATTTTGTGGAACAGAATGGAAAGTTCAGAGATTTAGCTAAGTACATATTAAATATAAGATATAATAAAGGTGACTTCTCAAGTTAGTGGGGAAAAGATCTATTATTTGATGAATGGGGCTGGTACAATTGGGCTCATCATTTAGGGGAAAAATAAAGTTTATCCCATGTAATATACCAGAATAAATTCCAGAAGAATTAAAGATTTAAATGTAAAAAGAGAAAATATTTAAATAATCATGAAGTGGGAAAGGACTTTATGAAGATAACTTCCAAAGTGGAATCCACAAGGAAAAGATGGAGAGATTATGGAAAGCTTAAATTTTTGAGAGAAAAAAAAAGGCTTACATTATTTAAAAGAGGCAAATGACAACAGAAACCTATTTGCAATATGACAGATCACTTCTTCATCCCAACCCCCCCCCATAGCTCTCACAAATCAATAAGAAAGAGAAAAACAGTTGGCTAGAAATATAGGCTAAGGATATAAATGAGAATTCATATGATAAGACATAAAAACAGATAAACATATGAAAAAATATACAATCTCATTAGTAACCAAATAAATATAACTTAAAATGAGGTGAAAACATTCACCAACCCAACTGGAAAGTGTTTTTAAAAGTTTGTTTTAAGAATAATGCCCAGTGTTCACCTTTCCTAGGCTGATGGTAGATAGGAATAGGTATAATTTTACTAGCAAATAATTTGATAACATGCATCTAAAGCTTTAAAATACTTATGTTATATGACTTAATTGTGATGGTGGCTACATGATTGATGCATTTGTCAAAATTCAAAGACCTGTATATCTTAAAAGGCCCAATTCTGCTCTATGTGAATTATGCCTCAATAAACTTGACTTTAAAAATGTCTATATCCTTTTGCCCAGAAATTTTCATGCTAGGAAATTTACCTTTTAAAAGAATTGGGTAATTTTGAGTGATTTATCTACAAGAGTGTTAATTAGAACACTGTTTAAAATTGTGGAAACTTGAAAGCAAACCAAAATATCCTACAAGGGATTGATAAAAAGCGTTTATGAAAATACCTAAAATTGCATGCTCTATAACTACTAGAATGATACTGTAAAAAAATATTTAGTAAACATGTAAAAGTATTTGAGTTAAAGAGCAGGTATGAAACAACATGTAGCATAATCCCATTTTGGTAATTAAACTTAAAATATTTAGATAGAAAAAGGAATAGAAATTTATAGGCCAAAATGTTAATAGTGATTTTTCTTTTTGCTTTTAGATTATCTTTTCGGTGTCATTTGCATGTGACAGGGTAATTGCAGTGATGATGGGGGTCATGCCTGTGTCATTCTGTATGTCAAGACTAGACTGTGTACATGTCACCTTGTCTAAGGACAAAGACCCATGAGTATACTGGCATTTTTAAAGGGAGACAATGTATATAAAATGCCTGGCACGTGCAAGGGTTCAATAAACAGTCCTCCCCCTTCCCAACTGGAAATCAGCTCCGTGGGAGGCTACCTGGGAGACTCCACAACCTGAAAGACTGAGCTGTGCCTGCCACAGCCCAGGTGCCACTTGTCCCCTGGAAGTGGCCTCAGTGCACTAGTGCTCTTGCATTTTTAATGGTTCCACTTATGTCCAGAAATAATTTTCTTTTGCTCATTTGCAGAACCCACTGAGGTCTCTCTCATTCCTTGCTAATTGCACAGGCTAAGGGCAGACTTCACCCCAGGCAACAGTCTCATTAATTTGCCTACTCGCACAATTGTCACAAAGGCTTAGGTGAGGATGCCTTCTGATTTTGAATTAGATTACATTCTGATTTTTCATTATTTTCGATTCTTTCTGAACACTGGGGGCTCCAGGCAACACCCCATTATCTGAACCCACTGTGTGGTCAAACCCTTTAATAGATAATTTTTGAGGAGGAAAACTAACCTGGGGCCACATTATTACGACATCCATCAGTAGATGCTCAGTGTTTGTTAAGTGACAACACAGTGACTTACCAATTGCTGTAGCCCAAAGAGATGTTAAAGAAAAGGAATTGTCCTGTTTCTCTGGAAGGCCATCTCACCTATATAACGAATTTCTGCTGGCTCGAATTTACTTGGTTCTGATTTTCACACACAAGGGTCACTTCTATGAAAAAGACATTTCATCTCCAAATATAACTGCATGCCGCATACCTGTCAGATGCAATGTCTAAATTCTGACTGGCCATGCACACTTAGAGACTTGGTGCAGATTTAATTGTCTTTGGCTAAAAGGTAGTAATGGAAAAGAAAAGCACAGATCCACGCCTCACTGCCTGGATTCAAAGCTTGGTTTTATTACTGAAAAGCTTTTTGTCATCTGAGAAGTTACCTAACCTCTCTGGACCTCAGTTTCCTCATCTGTAGAATAAGAATAATAACAATATCCATTTCATATGGTTGTGGTGAGATTTAAGTGCTATGTAAATATTTGTCTATTATTAATAATAATTTGAGAAGTTGCATTTCTCAATGCTGAGGTCGCCTTCCCATTTAGACCACCTGTCCAAAATGTCCCCTCAGACAGTAAAGACCAAGGTGGTGAGGTGGGGTGGGGTGGGAGATAAACCTCCCTCGAACCTGTGTCCAAAGGGAGGGTAGTCTTTGTGCTGGCCCGCTGAGGGGGTAGGAAGACGCGAGCACACTCGCCAGAGCATCTGCAGGTGGCTCTCTTGCTATGAGGGCATTGTGAGCACTCGTTCCACCCACTCAAGCCCCAGGGGTTTCATTTCTGCCCTATGTACTGAGCCACAGGATCTTGAGAGTGTTCTGACCGTGCTGCCTCAGCCCAGAGGCCTGTGGTTTCAGGAACCATGAGGATGTGGCTTGGGGAGCTCAGGGGGAAGCACAGAACACAGAAGTTACTGGCTGTAGCAATAGAATTTCCCCCTCTGCCAGGGCTGCCCAGAGCTGGCCTCAAACATCCTCATTCTGTCCTCCTCCATTGCCTAGTGAATGCTTTCTGTTATCGAATGGAGAAGAAGTGGCAAGGGAAGAATCTGAATTCCGGGACTTGGTTTAACGTACGTGTTAATGAGTGGAACATGGGGAACACTATTTTTGTGAATGTCATTAGATGGAACACTCTCCTTTAGTAGCTCATAAATAGATTGAGCCTACATAGTACAGCTGCTCTTAACTTCATAGTTGACTTCAATGCCTTAATTATAGCATCTAGTACCAAAGGAATGGATTGCTTTTACAAAGCTGCCACTCCCATAATTCTTGGGAACAAAGGAATTCATCACCTTTTCAGGCTCAAAACTTTGACTTGATTTGTTAACTGGCCCAACTTATCAGTTCATTAAACTGAAAAGAAATTACTTTCTATGCACAATCTACTAATTCCTTAACCACCAATGAGTTGTGGCTGCTTTCGACTGCTCACAGTCACGTGGAATAGGCCTACTTTAAAAAAAAGAAACAAAAAAAACCTAAACTCCTCCATTCTTATCTAGAAACAAAGTGGAAGTGAAATATTGCTGTACATAATGCACAAAAATGAGGAAGTGATCTCAGGATCATAAAACAGGAAATCAAAGGAGAGAGAGAAGAAAAACTCACAAATATTCATCAATGAAATGTTCTCACCCACTTTTCCTAAATAGTCAAGTTGACTCTGTCTGTTAGAGGAAGAAGTGAGTGGAGAAAAGTAATATTTCAATCAAAGACAGAGGATTTTATTTTGTTTTTTATAAAAATCAATGAATTGGCTAGGCAATGTTTTTAGAAGTTATTTTGGCAAAACAGAGAAAAAGGTCATTGATTAGCAGACCTAATAATGCAGGAAGAAGCACTTTTTGGTAAATCTGAAAGAAGAGCATGTTGAACACATGGCTGTGCATTTGTTGAGTTTGAATTAGGATTCTAACCTTTAAGGTCGTCTTAAAAATGATTCTCAGACTAGCTCTGTCTACCAGGGGCAGGCTATACTGCCATCTTCTCATATATTTAGCCAGAAGCTCATTATAAAACTAAAGGTTAGAATTAAACTATTCTACCATTTGACTAGAATATTCTAGTCAAATATTCTAAATAGACTAGACTGTATGTATGTGTGCATGTGTGTGTGTATGTGTGTGTGTGAGTGTGTATTTATCTTCTAGCTTTGTTCCAAAAAGGATTGAAGGTAGATTATTTGGACACACTAAAGTCAAAATAACATTAACTAGAAATGAGTAAAGGAACGGGACTAACAAAGGAAAGAGATTATAAAGATATATAGGATTACTATATATCACAAATCCTATATACTAGCTATGGGCAGTCTTCAAATATATCTGTAGTCAAAAGGAAAATCGAATGCATTACTTCATCCAGTGTTCAGAAGATTTTGAAAAAGAAAAAAAAATCATTTAGAAGAAACACAGCTTTAATAGAGACTAAGATCTGATAGAAATTTTGCAAGAGGCTCTTCATGAAGAGTGCACTTTGTAACATGATGGATAGTGTCCTCGGTCATATTCTTATGGTAGATGAAACAATTCTCTAAAAGAAGCTAAACATTGAAAGGATGATGCCATTTGGAAGGTTATTCTCAATAAATATTTAAAAGTAACAGGGGTCTGAGGGGTACTGAGTGGTACTGCACACTGGTGGATTGGCATGTAACCAATCCAAGGCCATCTGTCAGTTTTATATTCATGTCTTTTCCAGAGAAGTGATCAAATTCAGTGAGCTTATCCAAGTCCTAACAATTCTACAACCCCAGGCAAATCTGCATCTGGGGCAGATGTCACATCAGCATATTTTTACTCTTCCAAATGGCCGATGCTGGCCCCTTCTCCGAGCACCTCTGTCGGTGGGCAGCACAGACAGATACTGAAGTACTGAGAGCCTCAGACCTGGATAGAGGAGGCTCAGCTTGGCCTCGTTAGCGAGCCAGGGTGCAAGTCCCGAGAGAGAATTCTTTATTAACTCAACACGTTTCGGGCAATTTGACAGATAAACTCGTCATCTCCCTGTTGACCTGTAATAGGCCTTTATTATAGTAATTTGTGATTGATTAATCAGCTGAGTTCCAAATGACTTGCTTTGTTCTCTACCCCCCTAATCCAGACCATGCATTGCTCAAACTTGGAACCACATTTCCTTTATTGACTCCAATTCCACTGCACACTCCCATGTATATCTACCCATATGGACAACTCTACTTTTGTTCTTAAGTACTGACACCAAATACAACGTCATGCCCTTGCTCTTGTTAGTCTTTCTGCCTCGATGTTGCTTCTCCTCTCTGCACCTGCCTGGTAAAATGAAATTGAACTCAGCCCTTAAGGCCCCAGTATAAAAACTTCCTTCACTCACTCCACAGTCCTTTTCTATCCCCCAGGATTTAACTGCTCCCTCTGCAAATCATTAATGAAATCCTCATACAGAGTGTCCTATGTCTCTCTTCTGCTGCGCCCTGGAGATGTGCCTCTGCTCTGTCACCTGTGCCCAGCACAGTGTCTGGCACTATAGGTAATATACAGAATGCTTCATGTGCAGAAGTCAAGTTCAGTGTAGGGCAAGATTTCTTACTTTAAAATCCGGGTGAATTAGGGAATAATCGTATTTGAATGGGATTAAACTGTAATGACATCTTGCCTTGCCAAGAGCAGCGCTTGAGCTTTCTCTGTGCCTGGCACAGCCCCTGAAATGTAGTAGGTAGTTAGTGAGTGTGCGCTGAATGAGTGTGCTCTGTTGGATATGGGAGAAGAGGGCCTGGTGATACCACAGGACAGAGCAGGAGGCTGCGAAAGCCCCGTCTAACAGGTCACAGGGACAGACGGTTATAGGTAGAGACAGGTGCAGACGTTAGTACACAAGGGGTGTCAGAAAACAGGAATGGGGAATAACAGTGAGGGTCAGACGTCTCTGACCTGGTGGTCCCTGGGGCTGGGCTTAGGGACAGTACTTGAGTCTCCAGCAAGACAAACGGCAGGTAGGAGGGGGCCCCAGTGCTAGAAGGTTAACAAGCAGGGCCCTGGTGGAGAAACTGAGGAAGAAATAGTTAAAAAAAACCCTGGGGTCTAAGAGAAAAGCTAGGTGACAGCAGAGATGGATTTTGAAGAAAGGTTCTGAAAAACCCAAGTCAGGATTCTGCATAGAGGCTGGGCCTACAGGTTGAGGGACCTGGATACACCTTGGACTGGGGATACCACGGCCAGGAGTGGAAACCAGCCGGGCCTGCTAAAACTGGCATCCTGGGTTAAAATTACATTACACACACAGTTGAATGGGTTCCAGCCTTCCCGCCTGTAAATGCTTCTTAAGAGTGACATCTAGGGGCAAGTGCCTTTTAAGTACGCTCACCATGCTGCCTGCTCTGCCCAGATGTGCATGTGAAGGTCTGTGTGGCTGCCCAGACTTCTTCGGCTTTACCTGACACACACTTGCTTAGTGCCTACTGTGTGCAAAGAACACCTTCAAAATGCTTGCTTACACAAGGCCAAACGGTCCACGTCCCCTGAAAACTACCCTATACTGAATGCACACTGCAGGTATGTGCTGCATGTCCTGTTCTCTCGGCATGACTGCTGCTCTCACTGGGAAAACATAGGGAACGTTTATGTCAGTACAGAAATCTTCACAAAAATGTGACCATGCCTCACATGACACACATTTGTATTATTTCATAAGATACTAGATTTCATAATTAGGTTTACTTCCTCTTCTGATACATAGCTATCTTGAAGCTAACCTGCATCTTGAAGGCTTATCCACATCCATGTGATGGTAGTATGTCAATCTGTGCCTGAGTTGCTACTTCGTAAACTCATAGACACAGTGTATTATGGGGAAGGAAGAAAACCAAGAGGGTAGCTAGTCTCATCCACCTCCTACCGATGCAGGAATTGCCCCTCCACCATTCATTCCTTCACTCCCCAAATACCTACTGAGTGCTTGTCTCAGGCCCCACATGAGGGGTTCAGGTCAGACATGGCCCCCTTGCACAGAGCTTGCTCTGGGATGGGAGAGACAAACACACTAGTACAAGTAATTATATGCTGTGATAGATGCTATGAAGGCAACATG
>NW_017732367.1:61274-62575 GCF_001890085.2 Hipposideros armiger | reverse complement strand
GAGAGGAGAATTGTTTTCCCTACTTTAAATGGTAAAATTCTCCCAGGTGCTGTGTGTGTGTGTGTGTGTGTGTGTGTGTGTGTGTGTGTGTGTAACAATTGTTCTCTTCCAGGAAGTTATTAAAACATATGATTTTTAACTTTAAAGAAAAACATGACTGAAATGTGTCAAATCCCTGGAAATAGTCTGAGACCCAGTTGAGTTTACACAGAAAAATACGCACTACAAATCCTAAGACCATCTGACCACAGAGATCTCAGTTTTTCTGACAACATTCCTGGAACCGTGAGAGGGTGAGTCCTGAAATCACCAAAGCAAAAACCAGCTAGGAGAATAAACAAGGTTTCAAAACAATACAGTCCAGTTCCTGTTTCACTGAACTTCAGAAACCATATCACCTCCCCAGGATAACATGGGACTCAAGAAGAGACTCACAGAAAAGACTTGTTCCTGAAATGCTGAGTGCAAATCAAGCCATGTTTAAGAGGCACTAAAGGAGGGGGCTAGTTAAAGGGAACCCAAGGCAAATGGACGTACAAAGTAATCACTCGCTGTCGCTATTGATCTGTTTTGTGTTTGTATGGCTGTAGAATTGGTATATTACAGTAGTAATTACAACTTCTCAGAGTTAAGTTCATTCACAGTTATTAAATTGGCAAGTGTGAAAATTTTACTCATTGGGTATTTGAAATACTTGATAGTCAACAGTGGGTGTAGACCAGGAAGGAATGAAAAAGAAGGTAGAATGTGAACACTTCCAGGAAGCTGGGCAGACCCATGTAGGAGCTTTACAGGTGAGCAGGACAAGGCAGAACTCTTTAAAGGACCTGTAGTCAAGCTGACAAGAGTTCAAGTGAGAGAAGGGACTATCTTTTGCTAAAATGAACCAAGCACACAGTGATCTAACAAGAATCCCTATGCTAGTAATTTGATAACTACACATCTGTAGCAAAAATCAAGAGAAGTTCACAATTATTTGAGAGTCCTGAAAATAGATGTAAACTTTGGATCTTTTAGACAATGTCTTAGATAGATAGATACTCAAAGGCTATGCCTGCTCCCAGGCCCTCTTTCCTAAAGCCCTCTCTTCAGTCCCAGTGTCATCCTGATGTGCTAGGTTTGCCAGCCCCAGTGATTGTGGAATACTTTTACTTGCTGTTTGGTTTTAGGGGGGAGGATTTCTGGGAAGCATCGTTTTGCACTTGGGGAAGGAATGGGGGAGATGGGGAGGAGGTGGGGTGGTCATGCCAGAAGGGGGTGGGCAAAGGTGAGAAGAGCCTCAGAGTGGATGAGAGGTGGGG
>NW_017732367.1:52412-59334 GCF_001890085.2 Hipposideros armiger | reverse complement strand
CTGCTACCACAGTATCTAAACACTATTATTATTGTAGAAACAGAAGCAATAGGCCAAATATAAGATGAAATTTAACAGCAGTCAATGAAAATTTAGCACTCAGGCACGCCTGCACTCTCCAAAAAGAACCCCACACATCTAAATAAATCCAAGGGAATTTGTGGGAAATGTGGCTTAGCATTCACTCACCTCAAAATAAAAAAATCTGAGGAGTTTTAGCCCAAAGTGAATTCACCATGGATCAAAAATGTGATGTCCTTTCAAAAAGCAAACCCAATTTGAAGCTGTACTAATATATTGTTATTCCTACCAATCTCTAACTTCATAAGGACAGTGGATAATGTGTGCTTCTGCTATGGGGCCAGCTTCCTGCTAATTGAATATAAAATTAAACATGAAGGAAGGAACTTCTTCTTCAATCCAGGGGAATTATCTTCCAAAAGTGAGGTGGAATTAAGAGTTTTACAGACAAACAAAATATCACAGAATTTCTTGCCAGAAGACCTGCGCTATAAAAATATTAAAAGCTGAAGGAAAATTATGCCGGGTGGAAACATGGACCTATACAAAGTAATGAAGAGTCCAATAATGGTAAATAGGTGGGTTCATATAAAAAAAGTTTAATCTATTAAATCTGTCAAATGTATTTTGAACTGTTTACAGCAAAAAGATTAACAAGATATTAGGTTAATATACGCAGACATTAAAAGCATAACAAAAATAGTATAAGTGATGGGGGCAGGTTAATGGACTTACACTGTTGTAAGAGTCTTATGTACACATGAAATGGTTTATTATTTGAATGTAATCAAGAGCATGTGTTATTGATGTAAGAATAGATATTTAGATAAACGGAATGGAATAGAGAATCTAGATATATGCATAGACCCACGTATGTGTGATCAGTTGATATTTGACAGAAATATTGCCAACATATTTAAATAAGAAAAGGACAGTCTTTTCAACAAATGGTGCTAGAAAATGGATATTCAGATTTAAAAAAATGAAACCTGATCTTTACCTCACACCATACACAAAAATTAATTCAAAATGGATCAAAGAGTTAAATGTAAGAGTTAAAACTATAAGACTTCAAGGAAAAATATTTATTACATTGAAGGAGGCATTATTTCTCAACTTTGTCACTGCTGACATTTTGGGCTGGATAATTTTTTGTTGTGGGATATAACAAAATATCCTGCGCATTGTAGGATATTTAGCAGCACTCCTGGCTTCTACTCATTAGATGATAGTAGCATTCTCCCAGTTATAAGATCAAAAATGTGGTTGTAGATTTTTTTTTACTTGCATTTCCGCTTTTTTTGTGCTTGGTTTTGCGCTCATACAACCACTGTATAAGACGCACCCAGTTTTTAGACCCCTAATTTTTCGAAAAAGGGTGCATCTTATACATGGGGAAATATGGTATCTTTAAGACATAAAGACCACAGGGACACAACAAGGTGATACCTACCACTAGTGTTCCTGCTTTCAATCCAGGATCATATGGAACTCTAAAGCTCTCAGGGAGGCTTGAATTCTGTAGGTTTTCAAGCTTTTGCTTAAGTTGTGAAATAACTGTAATTGTCAGAAGCACATAATAGTTATGTGAGTTCAAGAAGTTTTACCAATATTATCTATAACATTTCCTGAGACCACCGCTATTCACAACATTGTACACATCTGGGCTGGCGTGGAGTAGGAGAAAGGCATGTGTCTGTCTTTGAGGATCTAACCATTGGAGGTGGCAAGATCGGTGAGGCCTACTGTCAGCAATACAATCCTAAACACACATACTATAGCAGGAGATAGAAATAGGGGAATATATATGTGATACCAAGATAATCAGGTAGAGAAGGATGTTTTAAGGATAATGCTAAGGAACTGATAATGCTAAGGAACTGAATTTCTTTCCAACATGTGAAACTTCAAACTGCCATCTGATTTGGGGAACAGACATTTGAAGACCATATTAAATGGAATTCAGTTAGAGTTCACCACCCAGAGTCAGTTCTCGTTCCACCACCATGTGTTTGACTCCATTTACCTTCATCAACCTCCCCTGAATGCTGTTTTATGTCGATCCTTTGCATTAATCCTATAGTGTAGATATGATGATTATTCCCATTCTGCAGGTGAAGAGACTAAGGCCTAACAAGCTTCAATAACTTGCCCATATCTGACAAGCAAAGTGCCTTAACATCAAAACAAAGTACTTAAAGGTCAAGTGCAAACTGTCCCTCAAAATGAGAGGGAAAGAGTGATGTTTTGTGTTTTTGAAGTGCCCATCTTTGAATAATTCAAAAGAATCTACAGATGTATTGGAAATTTAATAAACTTTCAAAGATTTGAAGGACTTATTATTTTTTTTAGTAAAAAACTATTTCCAGGACAATATACATACCATTCTTGAAAAGAGAGCAAAGGGTATTATTGTTTCCATATTAGAAATAAGGAAAAACAGAAACATAGAGGGAATTGAAAACATAACCAGTTTTTAAATACTCTACATTTAAATCATTGTGGTTTGCCTATTTTAAATAAGTCATATTAAATATTAGAAATTATGTTACCTCTACAGTGTTGAACAACTAGAATATAGAGAATATTACTTATGGATTTGTAAAACTAAAGTTTATCCAGAAATGTTAGAAAATATAAAGTTGATTAACACTGATACCTTCACCATTCACCTTCTGGTCTAGTAACCTGTTCACTCTTATTATTTAACTGCATGATTTCTCCAATCACCTATCTATTCCTTTTCTCTCTCCTTCCTAGCAAATCACTCACTTGAGTTTGTATATGTGGGTGTATATCAAAGGTGATCTATCTAAGGAGACAGCACCTGTGGGTGTGTAGCTATGTCTATGAATATGAATGAAACAGATGCTAGGGGATAAATACGTTTATATTCTTTGTTACCATACCAGAAATGGGGTACATAAAAAGAGGTTAGGTGAGGGAAGTATATCTGGCTGTTTGGGAATGCTGGATATGCATCTTCTCAGGAATGGACAAACTGGGATGCTCACAGGATTGTGTGGCTAATGGCCCACGGCCATATTTCCCAGTGAAATCTCTCTTTTATGTAATCTTTGATCACTGTTCATCATACAAGGTAGGAGAATGGGAATAGAGTCATTAGAAGGCACTTTTTAGCTCTAATATAGAAGTATTTTTTCAGATAATTTAAAAAGATTCCTTAACAGTAGTATACCTGCAAAATAAGCATATCTTGGCGCAGATCATCACCATGTTTAAAGATAATTCCAATCGTTTCATTTGATAGAGCTGTAGGGTCAGCACATTTAAACTCAAGCCACAGGGGCTTTTTCTTAGAGGCCATCACTTTACACTTTTCAACCTGTAAGGAAGCAGTCAGATGTTTTCTGAACACAATAAATACACATTGTGGGGATGTACATCCTCTTGCAAAGTATCACTATAAACAACCAGGACAAAGTCTTAGTGGGAGAATGATTTTCAGTGATTTGGGTAAAAATTCAGAAAATGTTCTCACCATATCTGAAAATGCTAATGAGAGCAATTCACAACACTTAAACCAGTGGTTCTCTAAGTGTGTTCCGAGGAACCCTAAGAGTCTGTAAAAGTGCCTAAGAGGTATGGCAGATCCTATCCTCTGCATGTTCCACTCCCATAGGACGCTGGTATTTCCCTGTCCCTTTAATACAACTTTGTATTAAAGTTGGCCTCCTCCTAAGATTTAATTTGGAAAAAAGAATTCTGCTACCACAGTATCTAAACACTATTATTATTGTAGAAACAGAAGCAATAGGCCAAATATAAGATGAAATTTAACAGCAGTCAATGAAAATTTAGCACTCAGGCACACCTGCACTCTCCAAAAAGAACCCCACACATCTAAATAAATCCAAGGGAATTTGTGGGAAATGTGGCTTAGCATTCACTCACCTCAAAATAAAAAAATCTGAGGAGTTTTAGCCCAAAGTGAATTCACCATGGATCAAAAATGTGATGTCCTTTCAAAAAGCAAACCCAATTTGAAGCTGTACTAATATATTGTTATTCCTACCAATCTCTAACTTCATAAGGACAGTGGATAATGTGTGCTTCTGCTATGGGGCCAGCTTCCTGCTAATTGAATATAAAATTAAACATGAAGGAAGGAACTTCTTCTTCAATCCAGGGGAATTATCTTCCAAAAGTGAGGTGGAATTAAGAGTTTTACAGACAAACAAAATATGACAGAATTTCTTACCAGAAGACCTGCGCTATAAAAATATTAAAAGCTGAAGGAAAATTATGCCGGGTGGAAACATGGACCTATACAAAGTAATGAAGAGTCCAATAATGGTAAATAGGTGGGTTCATATAAAAAAAGTTTAATCTATTAAATCTGTCAAATGTATTTTTAACTGTTTACAGCAAAAAGATTAACAAGATATTAGGTTAATATACGCAGACATTAAAAGCATAACAAAAATAGTATAAGTGATGGGGGCAGGTTAATGGACTTACACTGTTGTAAGAGTCTTATGAACACATGAAATGGTTTATTATTTGAATGTAATCAAGAGCATGTGTTATTGATGTAAGAATAGATATTTAGATAAACGGAATGGAATAGAGAATCTAGATATATGCATAGACCCACGTATGTGTGATCAGTTGATATTTGACAGAAATATTGCCAACATATTTAAATAAGAAAAGGACAGTCTTTTCAACAAATGGTGCTAGAAAATGGATATTCAGATTTAAAAAAATGAAACCTGATCTTTACCTCACACCATACACAAAAATTAATTCAAAATGGATCAAAGAGTTAAATGTAAGAGTTAAAACTATAAGACTTCAAGGAAAAATATTTATTACATTGAAGGAGGCATTATTTCTCAACTTTGTCACTGCTGACATTTTGGGCTGGATAATTTTTTGTTGTGGGATATAACAAANAAAAACCCATATTCTTATATAAAAATAAATGGGAAGTCAAATTTTATTTGCCAGTGATATAAGTGTATTTGTATGTAATATGTGTTCTATAACTGTTCAGTGAAATTTAAAACAAAGTGGCTCTAAAATAAATTACCAGTAGGCAAAACACTATTTTCTTTTTTTATGTCTTCAGGAAGGGGGAGGTTTTCTAAGGAAAATTTATTTATCAAAATTGTCGTCATTGAAATATATCTGTTTGGCACCCTGTGTTCAAGATGCTGCTTCAAAAGCTAACGGACCTTCTTGTGTTCAAATCGTAGGCCTTGGTTTTGTGTCTCTGTCTGATTATAGTTTGCTCCTGAACCCTTCCTATTCTAGATATAATTTATGAATATGGTCTTGGGCTAACCTAGCTACCTTGGAAGGAACAGCGAGGTAAAGTAAAGGAGCATTTCAGTTCCCCTAATTTCCACCCTCCGGCCACGCGCGAATTTTTAAGTCTTTGTGGAGAAGGCCCCTCTCATCCTGAACAAAAACTGGGTCACCATTTTCCACCCTTCCTAACAGGTTATTCAAATGTGCTGCATGCATTAATTAACCACATCAATTCAAAATTAGTGATTCACTGGAAATGAGGACACCTTTAATTCAAAATGTAAATATATACAACATTTCCCTGCTTACCTAAAAATGGCAGCTTTATTATACAAGATCCGGAGATGCTATTTAGAGAGTTTAGGGATGTGTTCCCTGAGCTTGAAGGAGTTCATCTCAGAAAGGGAACACAGAACTGAGAAACAGAAAAATCCTCTGGAAGACTTAGTAGGATGTAGAAAAATATTGTTATGGGTCTGAGTTAAATGATGAAAAAACTCACTGCTCATCTTTGTTGAGCTGGAAACTTAAGAAATTCTGCATATGTATAACTGTACACATATATGTGTATTTGTTTGGCTTTTTTCCTGTCGTGAGTGAGGAGGGTGGGGATACGGCAGAGAGGACGAGCAGACAAGTGGGTAGGCAGAGCTCGGACCCCAATTGCTCTTTCAGCAGAACAATGCCACTTTTTCACATTTTCTATATTACACTTCTGCCAGAGATGTCATTTCAGAAAGGCTTTCCCAACTTAAAAGTTTTCAGAGTGTGAAGACAAGTTGTGATGTATATAACAATGGATGCTACCATCTATTGAGTTTCTGCTATGGTCTGGGCTAAGCATTCTACATATTTAATTTAAATCATCCCTAAATAAACACATGAAGTAGGTCTTAGTATTCTTTACAGATGAGAAGACTGAGGTTCTGAAAGGATAAATAATTTGAATCGCATACATGGCTATTAAGTAGCAGGGCCAGGATTCCAATTCACTTTGTCTGCTCCAGAGCCCATTCTTCCAACCACAATGCCATGCTGGATGTTTAATGCTTAAGGTGAATACATGCACAGGCACTTAAATAGTATGCAATACTCCAAAAAATAGGTCTCTCTATATAAGTACAATAAAATTTATAAAGGCGTGTTTTTAGTGGTGCATACTGCCCAGATGTCACTTTAGTAAAAGAGGTTTTAATGGCTTAAGAAACAAGCTTTGGTCACAAAGGAAGGAGAAATGCTCCCAGACTGAGAGGAGAGCCTGTGCAAAGGCTCTGCAAAGACTTCTTGCTTTGGTGGAAGATGCCTGGAGGGGAGGCAACCTCTCCTTAGCCTCCCTATACCCTAAATCTTTTGAAACTTAAAACAGCAACAAAGAACACTAAGGGGGAAGTATTCCTGGGATTTTAGGGGTGACATGGGCACTCTGGGGTCTTTGGGAATGCTGTCAGCAGCAGGACAGATTGGGCCATCATTCTGGGGAAAACCACCAGCACAAAGGAGGGGGACATATACACAGAAACAAGGAGAGCCTGTTAGTGAGGTCAGATTCCTTGTGTCTGTCTGAGTCTTTAAATGGCACTATTGCTGCTGTTTGTTCCAAGCTAGTCAAGTAAAGAACACCTCC
>NW_017732367.1:46551-50477 GCF_001890085.2 Hipposideros armiger | reverse complement strand
GGGGAAGGTCATTCACCTTTTACTTTAGAGTAGCATGATAAAAATCAATCATTTTGAATCTCCTTTGGGTCAATTTCTACCACTGTCACCATCAGCACCATAATTACCATAATCTCTTCTCATTTGTATAGCCCTTTATCACATGCATGATCCATAAGTGCATTATCTCCTTTGATTTTCATAGAGAGTAAGTGATTTTTCCCAATATGGTACTTTTTCCAAACTCTGCTCTTGAATTGGTCCACATTTCTGAGAGAAAAATTCATGGCATGATAGCTAATACTGATCACTGTGACCAGTGAGGAGAGGCAGGTAAGGAAGGGGCAGCATTTCAGATTTAAGGATATCTATGAGTTCTTTTGGTTACTTCTCTGTAATATCTGATACTGTTGATCACACCCACCTTCACTAGCTTCTAAGGTATGGTCCTATAGTAATTTTCCAGCTACTCTCTGATTTTTCCTTTTTTTTGGGGGGGGAATTGGGGAAGGGGAACAGCCAAGTTGTTGTCCTTCAATCTTAGTTGTGGAGGGTGCAGCTAGGTCAGCTCCAAGTCCAGTCGCCATCCAGCTGCCCATCAGCAGCTTGAGGCCACTCGGCTCAAGGTGCCGTGTTCAATCTTAGTTGCGGGTAGGCCTAGCCCACCATCCCATGCAGGAGTCAAATGGGCAACCTTGTTGTTAGGAGCCTGTGCTCTCACCAGCTGAGCCATCCTGCCACCTGTTGGCAGCTCAGTGGCAGCCCAGCTCAGGCGCAGCATCACTGGCCCATGTGGGAATCAAACTGGCGACCCTGTTGCTCAGAGCTTGCGCTCTTAACCAACTGAGGCACTCAGCCGGCCCTGACTTTTCCTTTTTAAGTCTTACTCACTCCTGGAGGATCTTGGGTGATCACAACTTCTGTGTCCCTACACACACACAAATAATGACTTGTAGATATGTACTCCAACCTTGAACTCCATTTAAAAATTACTCTGTGCTGGGAGGGGGAATGGTAAGTTAGTGTTCAATGGGTATAGAGTTTCAGTTGGGGAGCATGAGAAAGTTTTGGAGATGGATGGTGGCGACGGTTGCAAAGCAATGGGAACATACTTAATGCCACTAAAGTGTACACTTATAAGTTGTTAAAATGGTAAATTTTATGTTATGTAGTGTTCTATATATTTTACCGCAATAAAAAAGAAGTGACAATAAATAAACTCACCTGTCTCTGTGATCATAATATTGTCATTGTGCCGGTCGCCTATTCCGAGAACAAAGGTGGCCACACAGTAGCCAGCACAGGAATAAACAAATCTCTCCACTGCTCCCTGAAACTAATTAAAATGCATCTGAATATTAGTTGCGTTCTAACTACAAAGAGCAGAGTGAATCTATTAAAAATGACTTCCAAAAAGACATTATTCTGGGAACCCGTTCAGAGAACAAGTGAGTTGTACCTGATTTCATTAACATTCTATCCATGAAGTGTCAATTTTCTCATTGCTCTACTTAGGTTTTAGGCGAAGAGTCAAGGAATCACAAAAGCACAAGGAGGAAACAACAGTCAAAGGGTTCACTTCCTCTCCATGCGTCACTTGCCAACAGCTACCCAGAAGCCATGATAATTTCTCCATCATTGGTGAACTTTTTTGTTTAATTGGTTTCAGGTGTACAGAACAACGCAATCGTTATCCTTTTCATCCCTCACAAGGTAACAACCCCCTCCCCCATCCACTTTTTTTTGTTTAGCTTGTGACCACTTAAAGTATGCATGGGGTCACGAATCCACATGTATAACAGACTAATAAGTGCTACTAATTATATTTCCTCCCCAAAAGGCTGCTAATCGTGCAAATGAGAAGTGCTAATCCCGTGCTGCAGAACTTTAAATGAGAGCCAAACAGCCTAACCACCCAGCTTGTGAAGAATTCAGCATATGTACTTCCCAGGAATGGTGAAACTGACAATTTCAGCATCTATAATTTACCATTCAGATCACAGTGCAGTGGCAAATTAGAAATTACTTTATGGGGTATGTGGTGTTTCCCAGGTAGGAACCAATTTATAGATTGTAACTAATTTTTTTTTTCTGAACAACAAAAATAGACCATGATATAAAGTGCTAACAAATTATTCCACAGAACCGAATTTTATGCAAAGCATGCCTGATAATCAAAGAAGCAAATTCTNCAAAGCATTCAAGTATAAATGTGACATACTGCAGTAAAAAACACTTCAAATAATGATTGAAATGTTAAAAATATTAAAATTGAAATACAAATAAGGTATTTTTATTTTAATATTTAGTATCACTACATTGTAAGTAAGATTCAACTATTGCCACAAAAATTAGTGTTTCAGAAAATATCATTTACTCTCATAAGGGACTAATGTTAGTGAGATTCATAACTACTTATTTCCTTAAGAAATAGTGAAGCATTTGATACATACCAAAAAGCAGAGTTTGATTAAAAGATAAGAAAGACAAGTTTCATTAGATTCAAACTTCTAATTCAAATCTTGACTTAAAGTTACTTTTAGAGATAATATTTCCTCTCATAAAATATTATGAAGTTCTACTTGGTAACTACATGAAACCAGCTGTCCCATAGAGCTGCCTCTTGCAGCTTAAAACATTCGCTATTTGAATAACTGACAAAGAAGAGAGCTGTAAAATACATTAATATGGACGCTATCTTGAAATAAAATAGGTCTGAATCTAGGCAACATACAAATACACAGCAATAACTTCTGCCTCAGTGATCTCAAACAATCTTATAAGATACAAGATGCAGAAGAAAACAGGTTGCTAAATACTCACTGCTTTCCGTCATGGTTGGGGCAATGAAGCATTCTCCTTTTATGAGATTTTAGAAACACGGGTAAGTACAATAATGGCTCAGCTGTCCTTGTAAGAATGCGAAGGCTGGCTGACACAGGCTCCTGTGCCCTCCACCCTCTTCCTCCCAAACCAAAACAAAAAGAGACTGATGCACCTGCAAAAGTATTGCCAGAACCTCATGGATATCCATACATGTAGCTTGGGCTAGATAGACAATGAAACAGAGACATTCAGTGGTAGTATCATCTCAAGAACAGACAACAGGTCCAGATAAAAAATATTCTAGCTGAGAAGGAAATGGCACTATTCCAAGTCAGAGCCTACAAAGGGCAAAAAATAGAAAGGGCAAAAAATACCTGATAAAGCAGTGGAGATGATGATGCCGAAGGATCATTTGTTTAATTTTTGAAAACAAATTCAAACCTACCCAGTGTGCCTCTAAACTCTTCCGCTTTTCTGGGTCCCCTTTCGTATCCAGATGCAGAGGAAGTGTTGCAGTTACCAGGAAGGAAGTTTTAACCAAGTCGATTATATATGTGTGATTGCTCATTTGAAACGTGTCAGAAATGCATTTCCTGTTAATAGCACAGAGAGCGAAGCCTGAAAGCGAGCAAAGTTTACCATATATAAAACTATTTAAACTAGTTTTTTAATAATGGTGAGAGGATGAAATAAATTAAAGTGACATAGATCCAAACAAAAGCTACAAATTCATGAGGCATAAACACATGAAATATTTTCTAGTTAGCTTTAAGTAGAAGAAAAGGCTTACCAGTCACAATATTAGAGAAACAGCCTGATAGGAAGGTTTTTGAGAGCCAAACTAAACCCATTAGTCCTGCACAGCCCATTCAGTTCATTTTCCCTCACAGTAATTCAAATGATCCCTTGTTTACATGCTGTAACTGAGGGATGGGGAAGAGAAACCTGGTGATCTAGAGGCCTGAGTTATCAAGCAACATTTTCAAAGACAAGGTCTGGGAGCTCACTTCCTTAACTTGGTGAGATAGTTCTCTGTTTTTTCATAGTATTCAGGGTCCAAAATATCACTGGCTCAAACCGAAAGTACTGCGTGTGTGTGTGTGTGTGTGTGTGTGTGTGTG
>NW_017732367.1:39314-46481 GCF_001890085.2 Hipposideros armiger | reverse complement strand
TGTTCAGATGGAGGTTTACTGTGGGCAATGATTACAGACAAAATAGGTTTTTGGTGTC
The DNA here is from genome assembly GCF_001890085.2 of Hipposideros armiger. NCBI lineage: Eukaryota > Metazoa > Chordata > Mammalia > Chiroptera > Hipposideridae > Hipposideros > Hipposideros armiger. The sequence continues at coordinate 46,423 of NW_017732367.1, read as the reverse complement.
GGGGGAGAGACAGTCACTGGGAGATGGCTCTTGGCTGTCCTGGGAGTGGGGAATCCACAGAAAAGAAATCCTAAGTCATTTTGAGAGCAGCTCTGTATCTTCCTAGTGACCTCAATTCCTTCCAGAACCCCTAGGCACACTCAGATCCTGAACCAGTGCCCCCTCTCCTCCATTCCAAGGTTTCCTAGACCAGAGTTCATCCTCTGGCCTGGGCTCTCATGGACTCCAGCTGAGCCCCAAGGACAACAGGTAGGATATCACTGGCCTCACAGCTTTCTTGGAGGTATATAATTTAACATTATCTGAATAACTCTGACATTAAAATAAATGATTGTTGGATCAGATCTGTCTCCTTTCACATAGGCCTTTTGGGTCTTAGTTTTCTACATATTGTACTATAATAGTTGGCATCAGCAGTTAAACCATTAATTTCAAAGGGTGCATCCCAAATATATATATATATACACACACACACACATATACATACATACATACATACATGCATACATACATATATACATATATATTTATTTAGCTGGGCCATCCTGCCACCTGTTGGCAGCTCAGTGGCAGCTCAGCTGGGGCCGGGAATCAAACCGGTGACCCTGTTGCTCAGAGCTCACATGCTTGAGCGAGCTCTTAACCAAATATTTAAAGGAGGCTTATCAGCCCTCTGAAATATATTTCTATATAGGAATACTCCCTTAGGAGGCTGGCAGCTTTAGAAACCTCAAAGCTGGACCTTGGTTGGTTCTGAGGGAGGGGCTAAGGACTCACACTGCAGGAGCTTGCTAAGCTGTGCTTCACCCAGAGTGTGGGAGGGCTCATGGGGGTGGGAGGGCTGGGCGGGGGTTTGTGTTGGTAGGGCTGTCCAGAGAGGGACCATGAGTTTGGCCAGCTCTGTTTTCCAGATCATTCAATAGATTTCTTCCCTCAACAGATTCTTTCCCTGCCCTGTCTCAGTCACACCCAGGGGACCAAGTCCCAACCTGACAACACATACACACGTTAATTCAGAAATGCTGGACTCTGGCTCTTGGGTCTCCTTGCCTCTGCAGGAACTACAGCTAAGTCGAATTATGCAAAGGTTGCCTGTTCTATGACTAAACTTGCAAATTGTGAGGCTTTATTGGTGGCTTGAGAATAAAAGTACCCTTCTCTTCCCCAAATCCTAATATAGCCACTAAAATTTGACTGTATGTAGTAAATGTTTCAAGGAAGAAGTAGTGGCCAGTGTCTCCTTCCTCTGCACAGACACTTCCTCCACGTGGAGGCATCTTCTAGTTAGGACCTCTTTTGTCTCCCCTAGACCTCATCATTACCCTGTTTTTATCAATATGTTTCTCTCTTTTCTTCTGTTTTTCTCTTCTGTGGATCTCCGTGCTTTGTATATACAAAGCATCTAGCACCATACTTTGTATATAGTATTCATACACTACATTTTAGTTGGAAAAAATACAATGAAATAGTCAGACTTCCTACATCACATCCAACGATCATAGGAATGGGAAGATAGAACAAGTTAGAAAATAAGAACACAGAAAGATGTGTCAGTGGGCAATAAACAGATTAAGAATGAATTATTTGCTGTGAGAAAGTCTCCTTGTGATGCCCTTCAGAGAGATTATTTGTGGTGTAGTTGGAGAGACAGGATACACATGAAAAAATGAGATGTGCAACATGATAGGATGTATAGGCCAAGTGGTTTAACTATATTATATAACATTCATTACATTCTCCTACTACAACACTTTACTGGAGGAGGTCACTTTGGGTGAGATAAAAAAAGTTTCAGATATGCAGGGAGAAGTCCAGGATTTAAGACAGGAGGAATCACAGGGAAGGTCTTCAAGCCAAAATATGAACAAACAAAACAGTGAATGGATCAGTTTGCCGAAATGGAGGGTCTGTGAAAGACAGCAGTGGGAGATATGGTAATGATATGGAGACAGAGGAACGCACTTCCCAAACCTATTTCATGTCTCAGTACATATAAATAGTAACAATATTTGCCTGGCACACTGGGTGCAGTGGACTATTTGGGTCCTTGCAAAATTCTTATATTGAAATCCTAACTCCTAATGTATTAGTAGGTGGGGCCTTTGGGAGGTAATTAAGTCATGAGGGTGAAACCTCATGAGTAGAATTTGTGGCTTCATAAAAGGGACCCCAGAGAGCTCTGTTGCTCGCTTTCTGCCATGTAAGGGTACAAATAGAGTCGTCTGCCACCTGGAAGAGGGCCTTCACTGGACCCTGACCATGCTGGTGTCCTGATCTTGGACTTGCAGTCTTCAGAACTACGAGAAATAAGTTTCTGTTGGTTATAAGCCATTCAGTCTCTGACACTTTGGCATAGCCATCTGAACCGACTATCACACTGGGGTACAGTGAAAAGTCTCCTCGAAGCCTGAGGCAATGCCTGCTTCCTTAAGGGCCTGAACCCCTATGGGGCACACTGGTGGGGAAGCTGTGTTATCTATCTGTTATTGTTTCTGGGTTGACTAGCTACCTGACTCAGACGTGTGTATCTCTCAGCTTGAAAAGCACCAGAATCCATCTTTTCATGGTTTTATTTATTTATTTATTTATTTATTTATTTATTTATTTATTTAAATTTCAGCCTCACATGGCTTATACAATGTGAACAAAAAGGCATTTTAATCCACTCTAACAATTTACTTGACCTTCATGCCTTGCTTTGTGGTCTGGGCATGGATGCCAACCTTTCTGAAGGTTTCTAATCTATGTCTGGTGTGATGTAAGAGAAACATCCTGGTATTGTAGAAGCACTGGCCATCATGAGACCTGGGTTTAGCCCTGCTCATCCCCCAGGCTTGATATATGCTAATTCATCTCTCTCAGCTCCCTCATCTACCAAAGGGATAACAACCACCCTACTTATCTCACAGGATGTTGTTATAAAGCTGCAATTTTCAACGGAATGTAAACTTGCCTAACTATACTATGCGAGTCACTGTGCTGGATACTCTAGAGGACATGTGATGCCAGGTGTCACAGACAACACAGCACACAGAGGAGGAAGAGGCATGCCCACCTGTGTGTTTCTTTTCCAGACAGAAAGGAAAGCTTTCCTGGAAGCTTTCTGGGTTCCCTCATGTCTCTGGCTAGAATTGTGGCAAGTGCCCATCCCTCAGCCAATGACTGGCATAGGGGATAGAAATATGTGAACGGTTTGAGCTAATCAGGATTTCCCCCGCTGACTTCCTGGATGGCAGGCAAGGGTGGGCATCAGAACAAAATGTCAGGGCTCTGACAGTAAGGACAAAAGGGTACCAGGGAGGACAGTTGGTCACAGCCTTGAATGCCGCTAGGAAGGTAGACTCTTATCATGCCAGGTGGGTAGAGGGGAGCCACTCCAGGTTCAGAGAAAAGAAACTATAGGAAAGAAGTCACACCACCCCAGGGATGTATGGCCAAATCCTGATGCCTGTGGGCCATGCCACACAGTCTCCATTCTAATCAGAAACTGGACACTGAGGACACTTTTCTCAATTTTTTTGTTCAGCTACACTTGGCTGATACAGCTTAGAAAGCACTTCACAGATTTCTAGAAAAAAAAATTTCATTACTTCATTTTTAAAAATCGAAATTCCTTAGCATGATACAGCAGACTCTCTCTTATCTACCCCTGTGGTCTATGCTTAGCTCGCGGCCTCATCTTCCAAATCGCCTGCACATTTGAATTAAACGGTTTTCTACTGTCAGACCTCTGTGCTGCCCAGTGCTGCTTCCTCTGCTCCAGCCCCTGTCCTTTATTCTTTTCTCTTCTCTCCCTCCCCCATTCCTTCTCCCCTCAGGTGTTTGACCAACGCCTCTTCTACTCAGTTTGTGTAACTTCAACTGGGAGGACTTCCTGATTTAGGAAAGCACAGAGCTGAGAAGGCTTTGCTTCATGAGTCACCACCACCACAGTAACAGTTACGTCACCACCACCAAGAACAAACTCTTCCATAGCACCTCCTGTGTATCTTACATTGTTCTAAGCACTTCATTTATTTATTTATTTTAAGATTTTTTTTTAATTGGGAAATTGGGGGAAGGGGAACAGACAAGTTGCTGTCCTTTTGTTCTTCATTTTAGTTGTGGAGGACGTTGCTTCACTGGCCCAAATTGGCACAATCATTGTGCTTTTCCCGGGCGAGGCAGATCAGTCGCTGGCTTCTGGACGGCCGCTCACGGCGGCTGCTGGCCGCTCATGCTGGCTGCTGGCTACACACGGTAGCCCATGGCAACCCACTGCAGCAGGGGCTGCANTATCGTTAACTGAGTAAATGAGAACTAAGTATTCCCTCAGGGCCAGTTCTCCTAAAAAGTGGAAATATTAACATCTTCAGAATGCTTGTCAGCGAACCCTCAAGGACCATAAAAAAGCAAATTGGAACAGTTTACTACATTTTGAGGTGGCCTCCTCAGATCTGCTTTGACTAGTCATGATGCTCTGGACAAAGGGCAGTTGAGGACAACTGAATGGGGAGCCTGTGCACATGCAAATAAATTCCTCAGAAGAGCACTCGGTGGATAACACAGGCATCCCCTACCTGGACCAGCTGTAGCAGATAATGCAGTACGTCATCGTCCTCCAAACTCTCCAGTTTCTGCACTGCAATGGCTCTTACATTTTCATCGGAAAAATTGCAGTCCAGGAGTTGCATGGTTAGCCCAACATCCAAAGCACTTTGATCCCAGACCTCCCTTTTGGCTAACAGTTGGTATGTTTTGGCCACAATTTCTTGCTTTCCCCATTTCACTGAGCTAAATAGCTTAGGATATGCTTTTGGATGCCTAAGGCTTTCATATCTGAAATGCCAGAGCAATTCTTTGTCTTCTGCTGTGAGAGGGTTAAGTGGATCGGTGGCTATGATTGCCTCCAGTTGCTTCCGAAGCTGGTTGGGCATTTCGGCTCGAACCCGGTCCCCTTCCGGGTCAGGGGTGGGCCGATGCTTAGGCAAGGCTATTGGGTGACAGTAATTGTCCAGAAGAATGGAGATGGACATTGAGTTCTCCTTGTCGGGGTTGGTTGCAGACGTGAGCTTGTCGGCACTGAAGCTCCCGTGGTCTTCTCCTTTCCCGGATATCTGCCACATGTGGAGCACGTATTCCCCGTGACGCAGGAGGAACCTGTGGTCTATCAGCAGCAGGTTCACGTAATAGAGAAGCTGAGCTTTGCCTTTGGACTCAGAACTGGGGGTCTCGGCAGAGGCCTTGCCAGACAATGCTGGAGCTTTGCCGCAGAAGATCTGCAGGTTCAGTAGCGCCCCTTTGGGTAAGTCTTTGATTTTGATGCTGAACTCAAGCCATACATTCCAGAGCACCTCCTCTGTGAAGGGCTTGGGGCTGGTTCTCCTTTGGCAAAGGACTTGCTGCCCATGCTGGATGTTTGCCTCCACTAAAACCGTGAGGTCAGCGTTCCGGGGAAGGACAGGGATATCAATGCCTCTGATTTTGACCCTAAACTTACGATCACAGTCCCACAAGGACACGGTGAACACGCTCTCATGGTCTTTCCCGTGGATGGTCAGCTGCTCATGATAGCCAGTGACTCCCGTGCAGTCATCCACCAGCGGCCACTCCTCTTTCCTTACCTCGTCCTGGGCTGGGTCCGGGGGCGTGTCAAGCACCAAGTGAATCTCTTCCCCGTTCTTGAGGCAATGCCTCACCCACTGGAAGTTTTTGATGGGCGTTTCGCCCACCAGATATTCATCCCGGCCGCAGACACGCAGCACAAAGTCCTGTTCGTTTTGGCTCTCGGGGATATCCATCAGAGACTTCTTCTTGGCCATCTTGGTGAAGAAGCTCTGGAGGATGATTCCTGGGGTGTCATCAGCAGAGACCTTGATGGTCTGGCTGGTCGTGCTGCGGTGAATGACGATGAATATGCAGTTGTTGGTAATCTTCTTCAACAGGTACTCTGGGAGGGGCTTGGACGTCACCCAGGGGTGCATGGCATAGAGCCTGGGGTCGCGGCCGGCCACCTCAGCCATGCGCGGGGTGACCAGGCGGCGGCGTGTGAACTCGAGCTCGTCGTCGTGCACGTTGCTGACGTCGGTGACGTCGTAGCCCATGAGGGCGGTGAGCTGCCGCTGGAAGGCCAGTGTCTCCTCGGAGGGCGAGTGCCGCTGCACCACGTGGATCTGGCCCGGGCTCCTGTGCAGCACCTTCCAGTATCGCAGGCAGTCCAGGGTCTGCACCACCTGGTACTTGTCGTAGATCTCGTACCACTGCCCCTTTTTCTGGTAGAGCAGCAGGAAGTGGTTTGGATCGAGCCGGTGGTAGAAGTCGGCCGCCACGCTGATCTCCAGCGCGCGCAGCCACACCTGCGCCTTCATCTGCTCCACGTTGCCGTGGCTGGCCACGTGCAGCAGCACCGTTTCCGGGGTCTTGCTGGTGCGCTGGCTGGTGGGCAGCACGAATTCAATGGGGATGAGCTCCATGGAGGACAGGCTGGCTGCGGAGCCGCGCGGCTTCATCCTCCGGCGTCTTCGGCGATTGTCCTCTCTCAGAACCACGGGCTGCTCATCGTTCTCCAGCTCCATGCCCCACGTGACCTGGGAGCGGAGAAACAGAGAGGGCTCTGTCACAGGGAAAGCGCTTTGCGTTGGCATTTTTTCAGCGAGATGGCGAAAGGTATAGACGCATGACAGTGACGTGTGCATGAGGATTCAGGGGCTTTGGAGTTGGGGCTCATGAATCCTGACGCCACCACTTAGTATCTGGTGACTTGAGATAGATAAATGATCTCTGAGCCTATTTTCCATCTGTCAAATGGAGTATTAACTCAAAAGATGGCGGTGAGAATTAAATAAGGTAATACTTATAGTACATGGGTGGCGATTATATGGGGGTTCAGTAATCATTCTCTCTACTTTTTCGTTATGTTTGAAAATTTCATTTTAAAAAGGAGCTATATAAAGCACTCATCTAGCATGGTGCCTGACATATAATGGCTCAAAGTTAGCGGTAATTGTTCTTAAGCATTCTGAAATGCATGGACGAGTAAAATAATCTAGTTAACTGGGCCGGCCCCAGTGGCGGGTTGGTTAGGAGTTGGCTTGGGACGCCAGCTCTGAGCAGTAGGGCCTGGAATTGGA
>NW_017732367.1:0-33074 GCF_001890085.2 Hipposideros armiger | reverse complement strand
TAGCTTCAATAATTCATTACTTTAAAAGACTAAAATTTAAAATAGCTTCAATAATTCATTACTTTAAAAGACTGAAATTTGAAAAGTATATGCATATATTGAAAAATAGGGAGAAAAATGTTAATATTTGCAAACTAATCTTTTTGTGTCTATGCAATTGTTTCTAAAAAATACATCTTACATCTGCATAATGTTTTTTAAATATTTCAGAGTTTAATATCTATCATAAACTCATCATTAAAAAATATATATAATTTTGAAAAAGATATTTACTTGTAAAGGAAGGGTTTTAATTTACTTGCTCCGTAAAGACAGAAGATAAATAATTTGCTCTTTGCTGCCTTTAGGAGGGTACAAATTGCCTTCCAGAAGGAAAGAGAATCACAGGGTTAATGGCATTTGAAGATGAAGGTATTTGGAAGGAGAACCAAGGAAATATAGCTACGATACCTTGGGAACTGACATCGTACTTTTCAGCAGAGAGTGACTTAATATCAATGGTGACTTTCTGTAACATCTCGATTACTTGGACTTGCTGGGTAAAGTCGTGCAGCATGGCGGTGCCACAGCCCCTCAGGTAGGCTTCCAGTATCACAGCAAACCTCTGCTGGTAGTGCCTAGACTGGGCTATCTCACTTCTCAAGAACCAAAACAAGAAGTGCCCAATTCTTTTGTTCTGAGGGGAGAACAAGAAGGTTGAAATTATTACGACTCAGGCTCTAGATCTATCAGCCAATCCTCAATAACTTTAAAAATGTCACGTGCTATTATCAAAAGAGAAATACTTACTCTTAAACCGCGCTTCAGCAGAAATCTGGCTAGGGCACTGTCATGGTAAGGCTCAAATTTCACCGCCTGAAGGAAGAACACATTGGCATTTGTAGGACTGCAGTCTGTGTGGGCTAATCAGGGAAAAGTAAATGGAGAAAACCGGGTGCTCTGCCTCGGTGGGTTTTTATGGTGAGGGGATAAGAATCTTCCCAGTCACTGAAGTTCAATCCTTTCTTTGCAAGGACACTTTGGGCCAGTGAACCAACCACTTGCTTAAGGACCGGGAGTAGAAGCCAGAACGCTTGACTCACAGTCATGTGCTTTTAATAACTTCAAAGGCAAAGACGGAGGGAGGGAGGGCTTTCGCTCCCATTAAGTAAGGGCTTACTTGATTTATTGGAAGGATAGAAGAGAAAGATGGAGGCAGCTATAACAAATCTACAGAAGTGGACGGTAAGAGAGGTTGTTGGCAAGACAACAGACAGTGCAGACAGAGTACATGTAAGGAGAAAATTATTTGTTAGATGCGAAGATCCTAAAAATCCTATTGCTTCTCTTCTCTCAAGATGTCTGTCTGGCATCTCACTGGCAAATCACTGGGCTGCCTTACGGGTTCTTACAGCAAGTAAACAGCAGGCTTGGATCAGTCAGCCCATACAGAGCGATTACTACTCCCTGTCACGCTGCGGTCTATAGAGAGGTTTTTGTCTGAAAATCTTCATTTTATATGCCTCCTCAGGTTTTGTAGTGTTTAGTAGTTTTCATATTACTTGGTTAATATAGAGATATTGACAGCTCTATGACTGTAGAAAAAGAACCAATAAAATGTGAAAACTAATTAAATCCTGGTGGGTGCATGATATTTGGTATGTCATTCTCTGTACTCTTCTGTGTCTGCAATAGTCCATAATTTTAAAAGCAGCCAGGCTAACAAATGTTGTTTGATGATTATAGATGTATATATAAGGATTATAGGGTAGATATCATGTATAAACATAAAGAGGGCTTAAATATTAACATCTCAGAGTATTCTCTTTTTAAATAGACATGGTGTCTCTGTTTTTCAGAAGGAACAAGAGAAATTCCCATCCCACAATATGTTTTAGTGCCTGGGGGCTTTTGGAGTGATGTACAGTTCTTACTCTGCTTTTCCAGTGTGGAAATGATCGACACTGTCCTGATAATATTTCTATTATCCCCATACTTTCAAAGATGCTTTCCATGGGTGTGGTCAAATAAGATCTCCATTCTGAGAACGTGGTTATTTCCCCACCAGCACTCACTTCAGAAATGTTTTAATGTTCTAACCTGAATGTGAGTCTTTCTGACCTTCTTTGTGTTTCACTTCTGTAAAGACAAACAGGTCTCATCTAGGAGACCATTTAATCAGGAATGAGTCATTTGGTCATATCTGAAGATATCTCAAATAGTTTTACAAATGACTACTCTTTTTCAAATTTACAACCACAGATTTAATGCTAATATTACTTACTGACTGACCTCTTTCATTTAAGCCCTTCCAAGAACACTACTCATTTTCCAGTTCTTTGAAGTTTACTTATGAAAATGATAATGTAAAATAATTCATGGTGGTCTTGAGACGTGGAAAAGATCTCATGCAAATTTGTTTTATGTTCTCATTGTTATGGAGAGCTAGAAAGCTGAAGATACTTTCTAAAATTTTCATTAGTGTTATGCCAATATCTGCACTCAGGGGCAGAGAAAAATATTGGATATATTTGACAGATAAAGGCAAAGATCAAATGTAATGATTCAAGTATCTGCCTTATGGGAAGGTGAAGATTCAGAGTTACAGATGAGTATCCAAAATGCTCGACGGAAAACTCCAGGGACTTCCTGTCAATACAGATATTGATTAGACAGTTTGGTGTCTAACACTTAGCCTGGCGAATCTTAATGATCTCAGGTCAAATATCACCTACTCAGAACGGTCCCTGGCTTCTTCAATCTAAATTAAATGTCCCCAGGACTCCTATTTTCTCATAATACTCCGTAGTTTTTCCCCAAAGCATTTGTCACCATTTGTCAATAAATATCTGCTTGTATGTGTATCATTTAACTCCAGTCTTTTCCATGTACCACAAGCTACATGAGGCGGAGACGGGCCCTGTTTTGATCACTGCTCAAGCAACCAGAACAGAACTGGTTGAATTAAGAGCAGTCTGCACTTTAAAATAGCATCTCTATTCTAATTCCTTAACTTCCTCTTCCTTGTCAAGCAGCTCGATCTAATTTGAGACTGGCTACAGTGAACAGAACTGCTCCTCTTTTCTTTATTTTCCTAAGAAAACCTTAGGCAAATGACTTCGCCTCTCTTGACCCCCAGGGCAAGGCATGAGAACAGGAGTGGAAACACAGTACTGGACCTGCCTAATGAGAAGCTTTCAAGGTCCTATCCAGAGCTGAGATGTTTTTCATAGCACGCGATACACATGATCGGTCAGCCCTTTCACATAATCCTGACACTGGATTGATGCAGGGTATTGGGAGGCANGGGAGGCACACGGTTCGATGCAGACTGGGGCCTAGGGCCTGACCCGCAGGAGGAATGGCTATTCTTTGTTGAGTGGAGGGCAGAGAGCTATTTTCCAGGTTCATGCTGTTGGTTTTGTTAGAAGTAGGAGAAACAAAAGGAGGAGGAGATGGAAACTGTGTGGGACATGCTTTCAATATCTTGATGAAAAGAGGAAAGGGTTGGTTTTGAAAGGTAATAAGGAAAAGCTTTTTTATATGCTGAGTATATCCTTCCTTACTTGGCAACCTGTGCCTTTTCCTGTTTTAAATTACAGGGTCAAATGTAAATGGCTTTGTGCATTTCTCAAATCGTAAATTTGAATAAAAATATGTTTGATAGAAATTAAAATGTTAAATATTTGTATAAGCACCTAAGAGTAGAATATGTAATAGCTTTGATGATGTGAATTCTGGGATATTAAAATAAGCGACAGATCTTTCTATTTTTAAATGTTACTTGTGAGGGAAATGTTTAATGTGCAATGAAAAGAGTTAAAGTTTAGAGGTAGAAAAGTAAAGAGGAGGGAACAAGTTCTTACTAAAATCATTTCCATGTATAGTCACAAGGATTTGAATCATGCATTCATGTATCTTCAACATAACCATATTAAATTGAGAGTCACATTCACCAGCACTGGAACATTTTCTTCCTTTTTTATATGGATTATGATTTTAAGGTTTTAGTTATTAAATGCCTACACTGAAGAAATTATGATCCTTTAAAACTAGCTGAGTGGTATATCCATCTCCTGAGGTAACCACATACCTATTTTGTCACCAGTTGAAATGCAACCATATGGCAAGAGGCACAGATCCAAAGATTCAGTCTCCCAAATAGACTCCATGATTCGTAGGATCTGGGCATCAGAACACAAAAACATTTCCATTATAAATGTATAAATTTCTTCTCCTTTAAAAAAACAATAATCTTAGCTAGTAACACAAAATATATAAAGAAATATAAAATATATAATTAACAGCTGTACTTTTATTTAGCACCCTGGAAATATTCCCTTCCTTGGGAGCCTGTTAATTTTGGTCCCTGAGATATAGTCTGGGGAAGAAAATAAATGGATTTCTTTTGAAGGTTTTAGCCATGATTCATCTATTCAAATGTTCCACTCTAGTTATATATATTTTACCACAATAAAAAACAAGTTCTGCTCTAATACTCTATACATTTTTATCCATAAGACACTCTTGGGCTACAACAAAGAAAATAATAACATTTACTGAATGCTGTTTTATTTATTTATTTATTTTTACTTTCTTTTTTTTAAACTAAAATGTATTGGGGTGACAATGGTTTGTAAAATTACATAGGTTTCAAGTGTACGATTTTGTAATACATCATCTATATGGAGGGTACCAAAAAAATGTACAGACATATTAAGAAAGGAAAAAACTGTACTAAAATTATAATACTCAATATATACCAATAACAAAAGATGAATACAAGTCATGTGTATACATTTTTTTTGGCACTCCCAGTATATCACCGGTATATCACATGTGCGTTCACCACCCAGAGTCAGTTCTCGTTCCACCACCATGTGTTTGACTCCATTTACCTTCATCAACCTCCCCTGAATGCTGTTTTATGTCGATCCTTTGCATTAATCCTATAGTGTAGATATGATGATTATTCCCATTCTGCAGGTGAAGAGACTAAGGCCTAACAAGCTTCAATAACTTGCCCATATCTGACAAGCAAAGTGCCTTAACATCAAAACAAAGTACTTAAAGGTCAAGTGCAAACTGTCCCTCAAAATGAGAGGGAAAGAGTGATGTTTTGTGTTTTTGAAGTGCCCATCTTTGAATAATTCAAAAGAATCTACAGATGTATTGGAAATTTAATAAACTTTCAAAGATTTGAAGGACTTATTATTTTTTTTAGTAAAAAACTATTTCCAGGACAATATACATACCATTCTTGAAAAGAGAGCAAAGGGTATTATTGTTTCCATATTAGAAATAAGGAAAAACAGAAACATAGAGGGAATTGAAAACATAACCAGTTTTTAAATACTCTACATTTAAATCATTGTGGTTTGCCTATTTTAAATAAGTCATATTAAATATTAGAAATTATGTTACCTCTACAGTGTTGAACAACTAGAATATAGAGAATATTACTTATGGATTTGTAAAACTAAAGTTTATCCAGAAATGTTAGAAAATATAAAGTTGATTAACACTGATACCTTCACCATTCACCTTCTGGTCTAGTAACCTGTTCACTCTTATTATTTAACTGCATGATTTCTCCAATCACCTATCTATTCCTNGGCAGTGTCACTGGCCCTCATATGTGGGATCCGAACCGGGGTCCTCTGGAGTCCCAAGCCAGCTCTTAACCAACGCGCCGCTTGGCCAGCCCTCTAAGCACTTGAATACATTAACTCATTTAATGCCCACACTGTCCCAAGGAGAGGGGCGCTACTGTTATCCCCATTTACAGATGATAAAAGTGAGGCACAGAGAAGGTAAGTGGCTTGCCCTAGGTCCCACGGCTGGGACCTGTGGCAGTTGTCATAGCGCTACTCCCAGGGGCGGATAGCAGTTTACGAGGCTGCCTTCTCCACCAGCCTGTACGTGCTTGGGGACAGTCACTGACCTGCTCATCCCTGAATTCCCCAAGGCCTACCACTGTGCTTGGCACAGACAAAACAAGGGCCTCAATAAGTATTTGTAGAACAGAGAGTTGGTATAAAGTATCTGCTTAAAAAAAAAAAATCAGTGGATTCCCTTGCATTTACAGGAAGCAACAGGAATATGGGTGATAGTCCTGAAGAACCAGATCAACCCAAAGCTAGGCATCCCCTTGCTCCCATCTAACCACCTAAGCCCTCGCCCTGCAATCTGCCTCCTCCTGAAACCTCAGACCAGGAAACTTGGAGGGAAAATGACGTGGAGTGTGGACCTCGGGAAGGAACCCAGTTTGATTACTATTATAAGGAGCCATTAATGCTTTAGAACTATCCTCTTTATAGGCCTTTGCCTGACCTAATTTATTAGTTCTCTTTGTTGTTCCCTTATTTATATTGACTGAAATATAAGACCAAACACCGTCTGTACCACGTCCTTGGGATCAAGAACTCCTCCCATATAATGGACAACCAGACCCATCCCTGGGACCGTGCCTTTAGAATGATCTACAGACTGTCAACTATTTTTGTCTGTCTACCTACATGCCTATCTAATCACCTACCTGACTCTACCTCTTATATAGCATGATCCTGACACAGACAAAGCTGTTTGCAATAGGGAGTTTGCAAATCAAAGACGGTTCCTTCACTCATGGGATTTTTCCTGTTCAAGGGCATAGCAGGGGGTCGTAGGAGACAGGGGGCCTTAGAACCTGCTCTCAGAGCCTTGGTTCTGAGACCCCAGGGGCAAATGGAGGCTGCCTCTTAGGTCTTTATATGGAACATTGTTTCTTCCAAAGCCCTGAGTTCTCAGCTTAGAGTCTGGCAGGAGCCATGTCCTGCTGGAAGGAAGCCGAGAGGATGCGCTGCCTCTCCAAGTTCAGAAAAATGGAGCAGAAGTGTGCGCTGGAGGTAGGAAGGGGAGGGGGCACTGGCCCTGAGCCAAGCTGTTCCCTAGCTTTGGATGCAGGAAGGCCACAGCCCTGAAAGGCCTTCTGTGACAGCCAGAGGGAACCTCACCGGTGGAGGTACCCAGGTCTCCCTGCCCGCCTCCCTGCAGACCCAGCCTGCTGGTTCCATGGGGGGGGGGCGGGGGGGGATGGAGGACGCTGAGCAAGGTCAGGACAGCTGCATGTGGCCACCCTGTACCCGCCCTGCTCTGCACCTCTGAGGAATCCTCTTCTCCAAAGCCGGGTCCACATTTGCCGCAATACCCATTTCGTGGGTCTGGGTTTTTGGTGTTTTTTTTTCTTTTTAAATTAAAGTATAGTTGACATACAATATTATATTAGTTTCAGATGTACAACATAATGATTTGATATTTATATTTCTTACAATGTGATCACCACAATAAATCTAGTAATCATCTGTCATGGTACAAAGTTATTATAATAACATTGACTTTTCCCTATGCTGTGCATTACATCCCTGGGAATTGGAGGTTTGTACCTCTTATTCCCCTGCACCTGAGAAGTTTTTACAGGTAGGGTGGGATGGGGAGGGGGGTGGAAACGTTCTGATGGGTGTGTCTCAATGACGGCAAGTTCCCCTGGGGCATGCCCCTTCCCTTGCCATGGCCAGAAGCATTCCATGGCAGGTGTTAAACAATTAGGAAGAACCAGATTGAACAGGGTGGGGTGGGAGTAGGGGTCGGGTTAGAGTACATCTTTAGGGCTGGACTTTCTTTTTTCTTTTCTTTTTTTTTTTTTAGCTGAGCCATCCTGCCACCTGTTGGCAGCTCAGCGGCAGCTCAGCTCGGGCCGTGAATCAAACCAGGGACCCTGTTGCTCAGAGGTCAAACTCTGAGTGAGCTCTTAACCAACTGAGCCACTCAGCCGGCCCAGGACTTTCTTTTTTAATTCAACAGCTTTATTGAGATATACTTTATATATCATCCCCTTCAGGTTTAACCTTTCATGTAATTCTCTGAGGCCAATACAACTGTCCTAATGTATTCATTAGGGTATGCTA
This sequence comes from Hipposideros armiger, assembly GCF_001890085.2. NCBI lineage: Eukaryota > Metazoa > Chordata > Mammalia > Chiroptera > Hipposideridae > Hipposideros > Hipposideros armiger. The sequence continues at coordinate 25,149 of NW_017732367.1, read as the reverse complement.
ACTGTGTTCATCACTATAACAAAATCTCAGTGGTTTATATTTCTCACATAGTCCCAAGCTGGGTGGGTAGGCTGGCACTGTTCTAAGCATTCATTCACGACCCAGATCCTTCCCACTGGTGTTTCTACTTTCCCCTTGGGCCTTAAATTCTCCATCGAGTCTGAGGATGGCTCACATCTCTTGTGCCCACATTCTGTTGGCCAGAACCCTGTCATATGACACATCGAATGCCAAGGGTGGCTGGAAAATACAGCCTATCTATGTGCCCCAGGGGAAAGAAAGGTTTGGCAAAGCTGTAGCATTACGTTTGCCATAGCATGTTACAGAGAATAGCGCTTTGATGAACATGATGAAATTCACGCATTATGAGTTATTTCTATCATGAGATACTTGGAGTATGGCCTGTCAGACTTGGGCAGTCATCAACGTTGTGATTACACCTTGTCCCTATGTTGAGTGGTTAGTAATAAGGAAAGGGTTTTACAAAAACAGAAGCTGACAGTCCTCCCTGTTGCCTTCTCCAAACTCCTCTGCAATAATGCAGTTCTTCCTTCACTTGCTGGGAAATTCTCTTCCAACCAGACAGTGCAGTTGTCCACAGAATACACATAAGAGAATGGAGAGAGATTAGTACATAGCTAGGGAATTATGTTAGTTGTACTTGTTATTGTCAAGGCCAACCAAAATGTTTTTAAAAATTCACACTTTTGGAGTGTTGTGTCAATTTATTGTGCTACCCTATCACAATGAAAAGTTTATTTATCCTAATAAAAGTGTATTTTTATAAACTTTAAAAATAAAGCTATTTTTAATAAAAAGTTTATATGTATCATCAGTAACGTAGGGGATTGGTGGAAGGTCTGGATCATATAGTCATTTGGAGACCAGGCTAACAGAGGCTGTGTCACCTTCAACATGTGGCTTTCTAGGTTGCCTCAGGCATTAACAACCAGCAGATGAGAGTGACAGGAGATTTTTATGGACTGGGCCCAAGAAAGTGGTGAATGGCACTGCCATCTACAGTACATTGGCTAGAACTCAGCATGTAACCACACCTATTGCAAGGGTCTGAGAAATAGCCCCTGTTGCAACTTAACAACAGCTCTGCCCTATGGTGGTGGTGGGAGGGTCATCAGACTTTGGTGAATAGCTAGTCATCTCTGCCACAGTGGGGCTACCAATTTCAGTCTTCTTTAAACTTACATTCAGTACCCTGGATCTGCCAAAATGAGATGTACTGGGGATGTTAGGTTTAAGAAAACAAGGTCTTGCTGTAAAGCGATGGTTTTAAAAGAATGAAATGTTTTATTGTTATTGGGTTAATGGTATAAGTTGATTGGATTGGCAATATGAATTCTATATGGGGAGATAGATAGTGTGGATTGTTACATGGTGCCAAGGTCCAAAGAAGATAAAAAGCAAAAAACAGTTATGATGGTCAATAGGACTGGTGACAAATACTCCAGTTCTCCCCCTAGAAGGCAGTAGTTAGATGACAGTCCCTCACCCCTTTGAAGTTAGGAGTGATCACTGATTTGCTTTGACCAATGAATTGTGAGCAGAAGTGGATCATAGTTGCCATGTTTCCTTCTCTCTGCTGGGGGGATCCCGGGAGCACATATAAGATGAACCTTGCCAATCTGGCCCCTGAAAGATTAGGATCAGCATGACTCCCCAGTTCACTCATGTGGAGCATATGGGCAGGAAATGCACCTTTGTGGGTCAAGCTGCTGAAATCTTGGAGTTGTTTGTAACAGCAGTCCAAGCTAGTATGTTCCGACTGCTACATCAGGTAAAGGTACTCCTTGAAAAAATAGGCTGACATAATATTTTGGATAAGATTTTAAAAGGTTCAATTGCAGTCTATGGGATTTGAAATATAAAGTTGCTTTGGGTAGAAGAATTTGTTGATATCAAGTTTAAGTGGTATAAATCAATCCTATTTATTCATGAAAATACAATTTCACTTTAAAAATGCTTAAAAATGATGTTCTAAGCTTCTGTTATATAAAATACTGGAGAAACAGCAAACATTTCATCTAATGTTTAAGGTACACAATTACAGAAAAATAACTAATTTCTTTTCCCAGCATTTTTAAAATGAGGTGTAATTTTCAGTTTCAGATGTAAATTTTAGTAAAAATAAATCATATATAATGCTTTTTGTCTTTCCTCACAAAACTTGCTCCCCTCAGGGACTTTGTGTGGCTTTTCTTGGAACCTCCTCCTTCTTACTGGTATTGAAATAACTGGAATTAGCGACAGAGGACCTTTTTTTTTTCCTTCTGTCTCCTCAGTTCTGCTTTAAAAATTCTGATGATCATATTTTAATTGCAGTATCAGTATATTTGCCACCGGTGCTAAGATTCACTGTGGATGCCTTATAGCCTCTGCCCTAATATTCCTCACACTGAATAAAGATGACAACAACATTAAATCATGGACATATACCTCAATGGAAGACAAGAGGTCCTGAGCCTTTCCCCTTTTACTGCACAGCAGGAAGTTCAGAGCTTGGTAGGAAAACAGGATGGGCTATGCTGGTGTTTCCCAAACGCCAGGCTTTGACCTGGCTACATCAGAACCCTTAGGAGACTTATTAAACACCGGTTCTTAGTTTCACTCTCTTCTTTCTGAATCAAAAGGACCTGGGAGTTTGCATTTCTACCAATCTCTCCAAGTTGATTTTATAAGTGATGGCTGAGTCCATGTCTGCAAAGGCCACAGAGGACCCCCAGAGGACAGCACACGGGGCCATGCCCTCCTCACCTTCCTTGTTCGTGAGGTTTTGTGCACCTGCCTCTGTACCCATAGACCATCTTGGGAAATGTGAGACCGCGAAACACTTTAAGTTGGGGGCCGGGGGGGAGGGTACTCTCTGGCTGGGGGATTGAAGTTTGAGTTAACTAAATATTTACCCAAAAGAGACTTTTTACAATTGATTAGATGGAAGGACTTTTAATTGGCAAGCTAATTTTTCCCTGTTGATAGGAATAGGGTCTCAAGAGCAAGGTAAGTCAGTTATAGAAAGCAGATACATTTTCTTTTACCCTCTTCTCTTTAAGCAACCCAGCATTTCCAAAATTTATTTGACATTAAAATGACTTTTGGTTTCTCAACTAAAATTTTTCAAAATTCTGTGGAAACTAATGTTTCCACAGAATTTTGGGACATGTTGCCCCAGCTGCTTCTACTGCTGTTGTTGTTGATGATGATGATGTTTTTTCTCCTTCTCCTCCTTCCTCTTGTTCTCTCTCTCTCTCTCTCTCTCTCTCTCTCTCTCTCTCTCTCTCTCTCCCCCTCAAACCCCACCCCCATGTGTATTTATGCACCCTTACAGTGTTGTCATGCACCATTGGTAACTTTCCCAAATGGCAGACTCAAAGCATTGACTGTTAGATGACTGCTATGGGGAGTATGATGTCATGTTGATTTGAAGATTGCAGCTTCAGAAACTGAAATGTACAAGTGAACAAACTTGGAATGAAAGGTTGGGTGTCTCAGTTTATTCTCCTGCTAAACATCACTCTCCAAAGCTGAGACAAGGATTTGGGTGCAATTTATTTAGGAGATGATTCTAGGAAGCATGGTGAAGAGTGAGATGGGGAAACAGAGAAGTGGGGAGGCCAGCAAAGGCTGTATGGATGACCACTGTGGACACAGAGACTCCATCCCTCTGAGAGTCTCCAAGAAAACATTCAAAACGTGCCCAGAACCATCCTACTGATGGGGAAGGAACTTGATCACTTATCCCTCATCAGCTGAGGGTTGCTGCTGACCATGTAAGTTCTTCAGCACTTCTGACCGGTGCTGTGTTGGACTAAGCATGCCCTTGAGCAGACAGACACAGGGGCCTGAAGTTGGAAGCTGCTGGTATGTGTGGGAACTGTTCCCTGAAGACTTCTGGGGTGGGCCAAGGGGATATGAGGAGGTTATCGACAGCATCTGCTATATCCAATTTCACTCCCATCTTTTAAAGACATTGTTTTTTCTGCCCCTGTTGGCAAAAAATTATTGCTTGTTCTGGGGTTGTGCTACCAACTGGAACTGCCTATTTTAACCAACTATATGATCAGTAGTAGCATGTGATGCATTTTTAAAGGCTTGCCTAGAAGCTAATTCTAGAGAAGTATGCTCATCGTGCTTTGCAGGAAACAGTGTTTAATAAAATCTGACGTATAAGTGAGTTAAAGTCTAAGTAAAGGATGAAGTGGATGGCCAAGTCAGTACTTGTGATTAGAACCCATCACTGGTGACCTGTGACAATGGTCTCAGTTAAATCTAGTCAACACACTTATGTAATCTCTGACAGGACATCATGAAAATGAAACTGAAATGAACTGAAACATAGTTGATTCATTTTAACAAACATTTAATGAGTCCTATTGTGTCTTATAATAAAGAGCATACTAAGTGAAGGTGATTTTAATAGAATTTTAGAGCTGCTGGGAGTTATGCAAGATGTATTATGAGTCTGTTTAGTGTAATGATTAGCAACATTACTTAGGAACCAGACTGCTTGGGTCCAAATACTGGTTCCATTGCTTGCAAGCCTGCCTTGGGCAAGTCTTAGTTTATTCTCTGTAACAGTATCTACCTCATAAAATTTTAAGTGAATGAATATATATAAAGCTTGTAGAATGGTGCTGGGTATGCGGTAAGCAGTGAGTAAATTTTAGCCATTAAAAAGCTCTATCCTGTTTTACAGATGCAGAAACGCCAGCTCAGAGATGTTTGGTCACCTTCCCAAGGTAATGCCCTTAACTCATATCAGAGTTGAGATTGGAACTCATGTTTTCTAATTTGTAGAGCAAAATTTGTCTTAAGTACACAATGTAGAATGATGGCAGACAATCTCTAAAGGTGAAATCTTTATTATTATTTGAGAGACAAGGTGGATAACATTTTGAGAGCAATTTAAAATCATAAATAAAGTATAACAGCACATACTATCTATGAACATTAAATGTAGCAGGAATTAAAAGTCATGCATAGTGATTATGATGGCATCAAATTATTATAGAAGCTTCCTGAAAGACAAGAGCCTTGTGTGCCCAGTTCCTTTAGGAAGCATTGGGTGGCTGGGAAGATAAAATGGGAAAGAGTTTCCTGGTGGGGAAAAGGGCACTGTGGAAGTGATGACCAGGTGTGCATGAAATAGCTTCTCCTCCTGAGGAGATGAGGAGACAAGCTGGATTATAGGAAACTGAGGTTACAAACTGGTGGCTTGCAGCTGGAATCTGGGTTTGTGTATGGTATGTGTTTTGTTTGACCTACAGAGCTTCACAAAAACTTGAGTTGGTTACTTTATCTGTCAGGGTTCTTTAGAGAAACAGGATCAAGATTGTGTGTGTGTGTGTGTGTGTGTGTTACATGTATAATATATACAGTCTTCCCTCGGTATTCACAGGGGATTGATTCCAGGACACCCCCCTCACACATACGGACACCAAAATCTGTGGATGCTTGTCTCATATAAAATGGCGGAGCATTTGCATATAACCTACAAACATCCTCCTGTATACTTTAAATCATCTCTAGATTACTTATAATACCTAATACAATGTAAATGTTCTGTAAATAATTGTTATACTGTATTGTTTCGGCAATAATGACAAGAAAAATTTCTGTAGATGTTCAGTACAGATGTTGCCATCATAGACTTAACTATGTAGTACACATCAGGAAAAATGTAACTTTTTTTTCCTGAATATTTTCGATCTGTGGCTGGTTGAAATCATGGATATGGAACCAGCAGATACAGAGGGTTGACTGTACATGTGTATTTATGTACACGTGTGTGTGTGTGTGTGTGTGTGTGTGTGTGTGTGTGTGTATTTAAGGAATTGGCTCATGTGATTGTGGGGGCTGGCAAGTCTGAAATCTGTAGTGCAGGCTGGCTGACAGGAAATTCAGATAGGATTTCTACGTTACATTTTTGAGACAGAATTTCTTATTCTTTCTTCTTCAGGAAACCTTAGATTTTTATTCTTAGGGCCTTCAACTGATTGGATGAAGCCCTCCCCCATTATCTATGGTAATCTCCTTAGCTTAAAGTAAACTGATTGTAGATACTAACCACATCTACAAAGTATCTTCATGGCAACACTTATATTAATGTTTGCTTGAATAACAGGACTGTAGCTCAGCCATGTTGACACATAAATTAACCATGACAGCTACCAACATTTAAAAATCTCTAGATTTTAAAAAGAAGAGCCAGATTTCTAGCTTCTTTTGAGAAGTGAAAAGATCTGGCAACTCCAGACCTATAAGCCCTTTAGATGAGGGATGCACATCTGGATGACCTCAATCTCACTCTGTCCATAGGCATCTGGGCTTGTGTCCTGAGCCCTGAAAGGGAATGGAGAAACCTGTTTGGTAAAGGAAGACAAGGCCATTTGATGGAGGAAATTAAATTTAAGTTCAGGAAAGAACGCCACAGCATTACAGCTGCAAGAAAGGAACTTCGAGATCTTTCAGGTCAGTGATTTATCTGTAGAGGCTGCTGGGCAGTGGGGAAGGGGAAGTGGTGGGAACAGGAGGGTCTGGTTCCTTTTATGCTTTAATCTGAGATGCTGTGCTTTAATCTGGTTTATGTTTGGGCTGCTCAAAAGTTTGAAAGCCCTTCCTAAAGACCAGCACAGCCATTTTACAATAGAAGAAACTAAAGTGCAGGTTCTCAGTTTGGTTTTCCTGTGACAGACAATACAAAGCCTTTGAGCACTCTTAAACTTGGGCAGTCACAGAATCGTAGGAAATATTCGGGTGGTAAGAAATAACTGAAGTGATGAGAGATTGGGAACAGGAGGACTACAAAGAAGCCATTTCACTCCCCAAGTTGAAGTACCCATGGCTTAGAACAAGTAGTGGCTCTGAAAATAAAGATGAAGAATGAGGAGTAACAATTGTAGACAGGCTGGAGATAGGTAAGAAAGGAGTGGGCAGAGGCAAAGGGACCTCTAAGGTTTCAAGCCTGTGGACAAGAAAAATAATGATACTTTTAGCAGAAATGGGAACGCTGGAAGGAGTCCATTTGAAGGCCCGATATCTTTGCCATCCCTTATTGTATTTGGGGCTCAAGTTGATTTTTAACTGGGCCTGACTGACTTCATGCATTCCTCCACTCCTTTAAATAAATAAATGTTTTACTTTGGCTAAAGGATTTGCTGACAACTGATGTCAAGATAAACATAGTATTTAAGAATTACTGAACATTTGGTAATATTATAAGTGTATAATTTATATACTTATACTTTAGATTCTAGAGGGTTTGTATAAAATTTTAGAGTCTTGAAGCTTGCAGACAAAAGATAAACTTTAAACATGTAGCAAAATAAGCATATGTAATTTTGAATGAATTAAATTCTTATTAAAGAAAATGTGTGAAATAATAATGAACTTTTAACATCTATGATGAATTCTATTGTAGAAATAGCTTAAATTAGCTTCAGTATGACTGTCTTTTTAAGGTATGTAAATTATCACCTAGCATAGTACCTTGAAGGTAGCTATTCAATTTTAATATTACTTCCTCTCTGAGTTAGTGTTTTCTTTTACTTTTAAAAAATATTAAAAAAATTTTAACTATAGTTGATATACAATATTATATTAGTTTCAGGTGTACAACGTATTGATTAGACATTTATATAATGTATGAGATGGTCACCTTGATAAATCTAGTACCCATCTGACACCATACGTAGTTATTACAGTATTATTGACTATATTCCCTATGCTGTGCTTTACAATCCTGTGATAATTTTTTAACTACCAATTATGCTTCTTAATCGCTTTCTCTTTTTCATGTAGCCCCCCAATCCCCTTCGATTTGGCAATCCTCAAAATGTTCTCTGTATATACGAGTTTATTTCTGTTTTGTTTGTTCATCTATTTTGTTTGTTTTAGAGTCCACATATAAGTTACTCATATGTCTTTCTCTATCTTACTTACTCCACTCAGCATGATACCCTCTAGGTCCATCCATGTTGTTGCAGATGGCAAGATTCCATTCTTTTTCTTATAGATGAGTAATATTCCATTGTATATATGTACCACCTCTTCTTTATTCATATCTTGATGGATACCCAGATGGCCTCCCCATCTTGGCTATTGTAAATAATGCTGCAATGAACATATGGATGCACAAGTCTCTTCAAAGAAGTGTTTGGGTTTCTTTGGATAAATACCCAGAAGTGGGATTACTGGGTCTTTCTTTGCCTCTTGTTATAGACATTTTTAAAAGTCTATTTTGTCTGGTATAAATATTGCTACCCCAGCTTTTTCTGTCTGTCCATTTTCATGAAATATCTTTTTCTGTCCCTTTACTTTCAGCCTGTGTGTGTCTTTCAATCTGAAGTAAGTTTCTTATAGGCAGGGTCTTCAGCTATTCTATGTCTTTTAATTAGAACATTTAATCAATATTTAAAGCAATTGTTGATGAGTATGTAGTTATTGCCATTTTTTAATTTACTTTAAAATTTTTTTTTCCTTCTTCTTAAAGAAGTGTCTTTAGCATCTCTTATAATACTGGTTTGGTGGTGATGAACTCCTTTATTTTCTTGTCTGGGAAGCTTGATTCTAACCAATAGCTTTACTGGGTAGAGTAATTTTGATTGTAGGTTCTTTTCATCACTTTGAATATTTTATGCCAATCCCTTCTGGCCTACAAAGTTTATGTTGAGGAATCAGCTGATAGTCTTATGGGAGTAACTAGATTTCTCTTGCTGCTTTTAAAATTCTCTCTACATCTTTATTAAACCTTTGGCATTTTAATTATGATGTGTCTTGGTGTGAGCCTCTTTGGGTTCATCTTGTTTGGGATTCTCTGTGCTTCTTGGCCTTGTATGCCTGTTTCCTTCACCAGGTTAGGGAAGTTTTCCATAATTATTTCTTTAAATAGGGTTTCAATTCCTTGCTCTCTCTCTTCTCCCTCAGCACCCCTATGATGTGAATGTTGGTATGCTTGATGCTGTCACAGAGGCCCCTTAAACTATCCTCGTTTTTTTTAATTCTTTTTCTTTTTGCTGTTCTGATTGGGTGTTTTCTGCTACCTTAGTTTCCAAATTACTGATTTGATTCTCTGCTTCATTTAATCTACTGTTTATTCCCTCTAATGTATTTTTCATTTCAGTTATTGTATTCTTCATTTCTGATGGGGTTTTTTATGTGTTTTATCTTCATTTTTATGTTTCCTATCTCTGTTGATGTTCTCCCTAAGATCACTGAACATCCTTTAAACCAGTGTTTTTTGTTTGTTTGTTTGTTTGTTTGTTTTTATTTTTAGCTGAGCCATCCTGCCACCTGATGGCAGCTCAGCTCGGGCTGTGAATCAAACCGGTGATCCTGTTGCTCAGAGCTCAAACTCTTGAGCGAGCTCTTAACCAACTGAGCCACTCGGCCAGCCCTTCCTAAACCAGTGTTTTGAACTCTGCATCTGGTAGATTGCTTGTCTCCATTTTGTTTCGTTCCTTCTCTGGAGCTTTGTTGTGTTCTTTCATTTGGGACATGTTTTTTTGTCTCCTCATTTTGGCTGCCTCTCTGTGTTTGTCTCTATGTATTAGGTAGGGCTGTTATGTCTCCTAGTCTTAGTAGAGTGTCCTCATGTAGTAGGTGTGCTGTGGGGCTCAGTGGTGCTGTCCCCCTGGTTACTAGAGCTGTGTGCTCCAGGTGTGTCCCTTGTGTGGGTTGTGTGTGCCCTCCTGTTGTAATCGAGCCTTGGTTGCCATTTGTACATCAATGGGAGGGATTGTCCCTCAGGCTGATTGGTTGTGAGGACTGGCTGTGACTACAGTGGAGGAGCTGTTGTGCAGGGGCTGACCCTACAGAGCACAACTTGCTTTAACAGGGTTCTGGTGCCTTCCCACTCTGCCCTCTGGGTATGTCATACTCCGAGGTAGTTGGGTGGTTCTCCAGCTGGCTCCAAAGCTGGCCACCAAGTGTGCTGGCCTCAGGGCTTCCTGGGAGGGACCCCACCACAGGTCAAGTTCAAGCTCAGCCTGTGCCTTGCCCAGGGCCACCTGGAATGAGCTACAAGGCAAACTGCAGATAGCTGCCATCTGCACTGGGTTTGAAGGTATCTAGGAGAGGCTGAGCTGTGAACTGAGGCAGGCTGCCACTGGTGCTGGGCTTGGGGCTGCTTAGCAAGCAGTGTGGGCCAGGTGGTGCTTGTTTGGGGTTTGTGAACCACTGAGAGATTTTAGGAAAGTCCACAGCATGAGTCAAGACAGGCTATTTGTATGGAAAACCCACTGGAAGCTGCTTGGGTCGCTTGGAAGTTGGGTGGGGCATGGTCTCTGGGAATCACCAAGGTGGGGCAAATGGTGATAGCCAGGTTGATGGAGACTTACATATGGCGGCCGTCGAGCTCTGCACATTGGGAGGGGGGAGGGCTCAACCAAGGAACAATGACTTCTCCCAGCACTTATGTCTGGGAGAAAGCTGCCCTTCCATTCCTCACCCTGCAGTCAGACAATTCAGTACCTTCCCATGTGTCCCTGGCACCTTTTGAATTGCTTCCCTAATAGGAGCTCAGAGCTAGTGAATTTGTCAGTGAGTAAGTCCATGTGTGGGCCCTTTAAGGGGAACACCTGGGACTCTAGCCACCTTCCATCTCACGCAGCCACAATCTCCACTGGTTTTCACAGCCAGAAATTATGGGGACTTCTCTTCCCAACACTGGAATCCTGAGCTAGGCAGCCTGGTGTGGGGCTGGGACCCTTGGCTCCTCAGGGGGGATCTCTGCAGCCAAGATGTCCGTTTCAATTTTTAACTGCCACACAAAGGTGTGGGACCAGCCCATTCTGTATCTCTGCCTCTCCTACCAGTCTTGAGGTGGCTTTTTCTGTATGTCCTTAGTTGTAGGACCTCTGTTCAGCTAGACTTCAGGTGATTCTCAATGATGGCTATTCTGTAGTTTAGTTGTAATTTTGATGTGGAGGAATGCACAGCATTTACCTACTCCACCATCTTGACCAGAAATCTAAGTTAGTGTTTTCTTTTTTGGGGGTGGGGGGTGGGGTAGGGAGGGAGCTTTTGGTTTTATTTATTTATTTTTTCAATACAAGCAAACCCTTGAAGGAGCTCCTTTGGAAATAATAGCACTTTAGGTTCAGGAAGTATATGTGAGGTCCTCTCGCCCTAATAGATGGGCACTGGACCCATCAAATGCTCTGCAAAATAATGTTTCACATTCTAACTAACTTTGGAAACATCTTATACCATGTTGCTTTCTGGAGAGGAACAATTCACATTAGCATGTTAAAGGTTCTGAAAAGGCCTGTATTAAAGAAAATATTTTATTTTATTTTATTTTATTTTTTTAAAGATTTTTATTGGGGGAATTGGGGGGATGGGAACAGTGCTGGGGAATTGGGGGAAGGGGAACAGACAAGTTGCTATCGTTTTGTTCTTCAGTCTAGTTGTGGAGGACCTTGCTTCACTGGCCCAAGTTGGCACCATCATTGCGCTCTTCCTGGGCGAGGCAGATCAGTCACCTGCTTCTGGACGGCCACTCACTGCAGCTGCTGGCCGCTCACGCTGGCTGCTGGCTACACACGGTAGCCCATGGCAACCCACTGCCACAGGGGCTGCAGCCTACGCCGTCGCCGGCGACTCATGGCAGCCCAGCTCCAGGCCGAGCTGTCGTTCAGCATCTTACCTGTAGAGGGCAGTGTCACTGGCCCTCATATGTGGGATCCGAACCGGGGCTCTCTGGCGTCCCAAGCCAGTTCTTAACCATCGCGCCACTCGGCCGGCCCTAAAGAAAACATTTTAAATTTAACCAAGTGACTCCCAAACTTATTTGACCAGAGATTCCTTTTATGCCTTAAACCCTTTGCACGCTGGTAAATTTTTATTTAATCCAAACTTTAGTTTGTCCCCAGTACTGTGGTCCTTGGGACTGGCAGCATCAGCATCACTCAAGGCTTATTATAAATGCAGAGTCTGAGACCTAGCCCCAGACCCATTGAGTCAGAATCTGCATTTCAACAAATCCTCAGGTGGTTCATAGGGAAGCTCAACTTTGAGAAGTACAGGTCTAGTATTCATTCCAATTTATCACCTTCACTTCCATGAAGTTAAGGGCCTGCCAAGAAATTATCATATGCACAGAATTTAAATAATTTGGGGGCTGCAGGAAAGTCATTGAACAGCAAGTAGTGTCTGCACTTACCTCCTCTCTAGTTTGTATGTGAGTTAGTATTTTCTTAATTGAACTAGTCATGTCCTCAATATGAATTAAACTCTGCCCCATGTCATCCTTAGATAATTCTCAGATAGTCTCTCTCTAAATGTGTTGTTTATCATATATCCTAAGTAAAAATATCATCTTTGACCCAATATAAAAGGGTTATCTAAATGACTATTGATTAAACAGTAGCATCCTTACCAATACATTGTATATAATATTTTGTATATAATTGAATATGATAATGTTCTGAATAACCAAAATATTCTAAGAAAATATAAACTATAAGTCCAGTTACAAAACTGTAGAACAGAAAAGTAGAGGAGACCACTATGACTATAGTATAAAGACTGAAGTATGAAGACTGGATTTTAGCAGACAATTACAATTAGAGGCAGTAGAAGAAGGCAAATCAGCCAAATCAAAGAAATAAAGAGGAAGTATATAGAGAAATAGAAGAACCAAGAGAACTTGGTATCACAGAAACCAAAGGAGAAGAGCTTTCGGAGAGGGTGAAGGTGGATGGTGACTAACCAGGTGAGAAGAAGCAGCTGGAAATGGTGGACGTATCATTGAATTTGGCCATAAGGGTTTGGTCCTGATGTGAAGAGAACAGTTTCAGGGGGTGATAGATGTCATATCGAGATGAGAGCTGATAAGCGAGAACAAAGGAGAGGAAATAAAAACATAGGCTGAAATTCAGAGAAAATTTTTATCACCTTTAGCCAAGAGTTCACTGCTGGCTCCCTTGAAATACATTGTTTACTTTAATTAATGACTGAAGCAAATCTATTAGTATCTATAATTCACAGTCAAAACAATGACTCCATCATGATTTCATTAATTACCCAAAACAGGAGTTCATTAGCCAGTGAGTGCACACCCTAATGATCAGCCCACGTAGCTGTAGTTGTGGTGTTATTAAAATGATTTGGGTTATATGAGCAAGTCCCAATTGGCATGGTCCCTTTGGGTTTACCCCTCAGCTGTTTTCTAGAAAAGAGGAACTCTAGCAAAGACACAGTCTCCGTGAGGCATACATAACAGGGGTACAGCCAAGAGGCAGGGTGACATCCTTGCTGCTTACAAGAGAACAGATTGTTACAGTGTGGGAAAATATAGCTCTCCTCAAACCATACTCTCAATGGGTTTATTCAGAACTAAATCTGGAAGTCCAACCACAAGTCTCTCCTGAGGCAAAGACACATAAGACCAGTTGGAATGGGAGAGGGAAAGGGCAAAACAGAGAGGAAAAACAAACAAACAAAAAATGACTTGGGTTAATATCTCCCTTACCTTAGATTTATCTGGTCATAGAGACAACAGTGGCTGTCAAATATGGAAAAAGAATTTTGGTCTTTAGTTACCTATGACTCTTATTTCTTTAAGGCTAGCAGAAAAATTTTTAAAAGAAAACAGGTCATAAAAGTTACAGCAAATTTTCTAAATTATAAACAATACTAAATAGTAAGAGTCACCACGGGAACATTGTAGAAACTCCTTAGGGCTTCTCAGTAGTCCTTTTATCACAAGCCTTTTGCAGGATCTGAATTTGTTGGCCATTCTCTCTCTAGAAAATATAGTAGTTCCCCCATGTTCTTGGTTTCAGTTACTGGAGGTCAAACATGGTCAGAAAATATTAAATGGAAAATTCCAGAAATAAATAATTTATAAGTTTTAAATTGTGCTCCATTCTGAGTAGTGTGATGAAATCTCACAATGTCCTGCTCCTTCCCATCTAGGATGTGAATCATCTCTTTGTCCAGCATTTCCATACTATGGTTGCTTCCTGCTTGTTAGTCACGTAGTAGCTGCCATCTTGGTTATCAGATCAACTTTTGCGGTATTTCACTGCTTGTGTTCAAATAACCCTTTTACTTAATAATGGCCCCGAAAAGCAATAATGGTGATACTAGCAATTTGGATATGCCAAAGAAAAGCTGTAAAATGCTTCCTTTAAGTGAAAAGGTGAGTACAGTACAATAAAATATTTTGAGAGAGAGACCATGTTCACATAATATTTATTAGAGTATATTGTCATAATTGTTTTATTAGTTATTATAGTTAATCTCTTACTGAGCCTAGTTTATAAATTAAACTTTATCATAGGTATATATGAATAGGAAAAAAATAGTATATATAGTATTTGTTACTCTCCATGGTTTCAGGCACCCACTGGCAATCTTGAAACATTCCCCAGGGATAAGGGGGTTTACTGTGTACTCTCTTTGTTTACCAACTCTTCTCTGGTCCTCTTCTTTGACTGTCCCCTAAGTCTCCTTGATTCCTTTTGCTCTGCCAGCCCCTTAAAGTGTGTTTTCTCTTCCCAGATACTCTTCAGTTCTCCTCTTACTTTACACCTTTTCTTGGAAAATCTCATATCCTTGTACAGTATCACCTATTACCCCTACTCACATGATCTCAACTATATATACCCAGTTCCTTGCCCCTAAACTTCACATCCATATTCCCAGCAGCCTGCTGAATAGCTCCTTTGGGAGGTTTTACAGGCACCTGAACTCAATATGTCTAAAACCAAACTTGCAGTCTCCCTACCCAATGTTTCATTCCCCAGCAAACCTGTTCTCCCTTGCTTAGTTGATTGCATCAGTCTCTACTCAGCCAGCTGAACAAGAAATCTTGGCATGATCCTCAGTGCTTACCCCTTCCCACCTCCCACATCTAGTTTGTCTCTGAATTGTGGCCACTCTGCTCTGACATTTTTTCTATCCATTTGTTCATTCATTCATTCATTCATTCATTCATTCATTCATTCATTCAACAAATGAGTCTACTCTGTGCCAGGCACTGGGGTAATGGCAATGACCAAAACAGATAAAGTCCATGTTCTCAGAACTCATATCTAATAGGAGGAAATAGGCAATGGACAAATATAGATGGTAGCTTGTATCAAGTGCTAGGAAGAAAAAATAAAGCAGAGTAAGAGAAAAAAGAGTAATAGAAGGAAGTTGCCATTTTATTTTACAGTAAGTCCCCAACTTATGAACATTGGAGTTGCAAACTTTCACAGATACCAACAGACCTCGCATTACAGACATTCGTAGATGTGAACAAATTGCGGAAGTAGCTCACGTGTCTGCCAGACATTGTCACAGTTGTGCTGCTGCATGTTTACTGTACAGTATGATAGTGTACAGTAGTACAGTGCTCAGTCAGAGCCCAGGATGTCTGGAAACAAGAGGAAAAGCAGTGGTGATGTGGAGGGGACTGCTAAGAAGTGCAAAGCAATAACCATGGAAACAAAAGTGAAAATAATTGAGAGATTGGACTGAGGCGAAAGATGTTAGACATTACTTGTTCTTATAAGATGAATCGTTCAACCATTGGCTTTACATTGTATATTTGTGTCAAAGGTGTATAAGACTCGCTTTGTTGGACTTACGAACAAATCCGACTACGAACGTTCTCCCGGAACGGAACTTGTTCCTAAATCAGGGACTTACTGTATTTCATTTTACTTTTAAGATTTTATTGGGGAAATGGGGGAGGGGAACAGCATTGAGGAATCAGGGAAGGGGAACAGACAAGTTGCTGTCCTTTGGTTCTTCAGTCTAGTTGTGGAGGACGCCGCTTCACTGACCGATGTTGGTATTATGATCATTGCGTTCTTCCTGGGTGAGGTTTCTCGCCGGCCATTGGACGGCTGCTTACGGCGGCTCTTGGCAGCTCACACCAGCAGCCACTCTCGGTGGCTCACCGCAGCCCACTGCAGCCCCACTGCAGCCTATGCCGCTGCCGGCAACTCACGGCAGCCCAGCTCCAGGTCAACCTGTTGTTCAGCATCTTAGTTGTAGAGGGTGTAGCATCACTGGCTCATGTGGGAACTAAATCAGGGTCCTGTTGCTCAGAGCTCATGCCCCTAAGCTAACTCTTAACCAACTGAGCCACTTGGCAGGCCTGGGAGTTGCCATTTTAGATATGAGGTGTAATCAAAACTATGGTGAATGTTTAAATTAAAAAAATTTATTACAGTAAAAAACACATTTCCATTAATCCCCCTCAAGATACCCCCCCCTTGCTTCAAATATACTTATCCCATAGTTCTTGCCACTTTCTGAAGCAGTTCTGGGAGTCCTCTTTCGCGAATGTCTTTACTTGCACTGTTATGGCTGCCTTGATGTCCTGAATCAATTCAAAACGTTTACCTTTCATTGTTTATGACTTTGGGGAAGAGCCAGAAGTCGCATGGTGCTAGATCCGGTGAATAAGGTGGATGAGGACACACTGTAATGTTTTTATTTAACAGAAATTGCTGTACCAGAAGCAATGTGTGACACGTAGCCTTTGCTTTGTGATCACAAAATACAGTGAATGCTGCTGCTGAGTGCCATCCAACAGAAAGGCAGGGATCTTCAATATAGGAAGCGGCACGTCGAACCTTAGTAACAGTGTGTTGACAAGTTTCAACTTGTTTGGTGCAGTCAAGTATGAGCTATGGTTGAGAAAAGGTGTGTTTTAAAGTGTGCTGTAATTCATCCTCCATCATGACAATGCTCCGTGTCACACATTGTTTCTGGTATACGGCAGTTTCTGTCAAATAAAAATATTACGGTGTATCCTCATTCATCTTATTCACCGGATCTGTCACCACGTGAATTCTGGCTCTTTCCCAAAGTCAAAATGATTCAGGACATCGAGGCAGCCATGACAGAGCAACTAAAGACACTCACGAAAGAAGACTTCCAGAACTGCTTCAGAAAGTGGCAAGAATGATGGGATAAGTGTGTTCGAAGCAAGGGGGAGAATTTTGGGAGGAGGATTAACGGCAATGTGTCTTTTATTGTAATAGATTTTTTTATAATTTAAGTATTCACCATAGTTTTTTCTCACACCTCATACATTAATTAGAGAAAACATTTCTGATGAGGTCACAAACAAACAGACATCTGAATAAGTGAGGAAATGAGTTTCTGGGCATAACACTTTCTGCATTCTCATTGATCCTGCTTGAGTCCAATCTCCATCATCACTTTCCCAAGAATTTTTGGGCTCCATGCTTTAAACTTCATATTTCTTGGTCTCTTATCACCTATCATTCCTTTCATGCCCCAGAGTGTTCACCACATGCTCTACTGTACTGAACTCTTTAAATTTCTCTGAACATACCACACTTTTAATTTCCTTGGAAATGTTTTCTGTGCATTGTCTCTTCCTTAACACTGCTGTTGGGTGATCCTTAGTTATACTTTCCATATCCTTGTAAACTGCTTTATATCTTTTCTCAAACAAGGCAAATAGGAATAAATCATTGAATAAAATTCAGTCTAAATTTTACTTTTTTGGTGACATCTTCTTTGAAATACCCACAAAAATTTAATATTCCCCTCCTTAATACTGCCAAAACATTTTTTTTTACTAGAATCTGTTGCAGGAGTTAGTAAACTTTTTCTCTAATGGATCAGAAAGTAAAGATTTTAGGCTTTGTGGGCCATATTGTATCTGTCACAACTACTCAGCTCTGCCACTGTAGCATGAAAACAACCATAGATAATACGTAATGAATTAGCATGGCTGTGTTCCAAGAAAAATTTATTTACAAAAACAGGAGGTGAGGAGTAGTTTTTTGATCCCTGAGCTATTGCCATCTTGTATTGTATTTATTAGTTTCTTTTTCTGCTTCCACAAAATTATGAGTTCTTTGAGAGTAAGAACCCAGTGACCACATATTAATTCACTTTTGTGTGGCAGATTGTTTTCTCAAAGATGGCCACGATGACATCTCCCATTCCCCCTGTTCTTCTGCAGTGTGATCTGTCATTGCCCTTCTAGAGGTGGGGTCTAGCTCCCCTCCCTTGAATCTGGGGTTGCTTGTGACTCGTTTATCACTATAGAACATTGTGGAAGTGCGGCTGTGTGATTTCTAAGTCTAGAACTGAAAAGGCCATCCTTTTTGGGTCTCTTGTAACACTCACTCTAAGGATGTTCCCTCTGGGACCCCATCCACCATTGTGTCAGAAGCCGAAAACACATGGAGAGACCACATATAGTTGCTCAGCTCGACAGTTCCAGCTGAGTCCATATTTGAGTCATCCCAGTCCAGGTACCAGGGAGGTGAGCCAAGACCCTTCCTATGATCCCAGCCCCCACTCCCAATCCTGTTGTTCCAAGTTCCTTAACTGAGGCCCCAGATATCATGGACCAGAGAGCAGTTGTTGCCCCTAACTAGCCATGACCAAATTGTAGACTTGTGAACAAAGCAAATGATTACTGTTATATTACTCCATCATTTTCTTTACTGAGATATAATTGATATAAAATGTTGTGTAATTTAGGGTGTACAACATGTTGATGTGATACACTTATATATTGAAAAATGATTACCACCATAGCTGATGGCTAACACATCTTTTACATTACCATTATAATTACCATTTCTTTTTTTTTTGTAGTGAGAACATTTAAGATCTACTATCTTAGCAATTTTCAAGTATATATACAGTGTTATTAACTATCATCACCATGCTATATATTAGATTCCATTAAGTTTTGAGATGGTTTGTTACATAGTAAAGATAATTGGAATGTAACACATGTTATGAGATTTTGGGTGTTGTTTCATTTTTTAACATCAAAGCAACAACAAAAATAAGAACTCAAATGTCATATTGTCTATGTCTGATTTTTACTTTAAAATATTTCAGTATGGGGCCGGCCGAGTGGCGCGATGGTTAAGAACTGGCTTGGGACTCCAGAGGGCCCCGGTTCGGATCCCACATATGAGGGCCAGTGACACTGCCCTCTACAGCTAAGATGCTTAACAACAGCTCAACCTGGAGCTGGGCTGCTGTGAGTTGCCGGCGATGGTGTAGGCTGCAGTCCCTGTGGCAGTGGGTTGCCATGGGCTACCATGTGTAGCCAGCAGCCAGCGTGAGCGGCCAGCAGCCGCTGTGAGTGGCCGTCCAGAAGCCGGCGACTGATCTGCCTTGCTCGGGAAGAGCGCAATGATGGTGCCAACTTGAGCCAGAGAAGCAACGCCCTCCACAACTGGCCTGAAGAACAAAACAACAGCAACTTGCCTGTTCCCCTTCCCCCAATTCCCCAGCGCTGTTCCCATCCCCCAATTCCCCAATTAAAAAAAAAAATCTTAAAAAAAAAGGTAAAAAATAAATAAATAAAATATTTCAGTATGTGATATACATGGATATAATTTAACAGTAATCTAAGGCCTATGGGCCTTAAACTGACATTTTGAGATGCTCTGACCAGTAATACACTTTCTAGGACAGAACTGGTTCATTAATACTTAAAGTTCTCTAACTAGAAATCTACATTTCAAGGAGGTGAGCACTAGTGTTGTAAATATAGGCATCTAAGTTTGCAGCAAAGGTCTTGCTAATTAGCATAAGAGATGTTAGAAATATTTTATTGGTGAAATTAATAGTTTTTAAATATGTGATAAATTAGAAAGACTTGATGGGACCTACCTTTCTTGAATAAATAAACCCTAAGAATCAACAGGCCCAGCAACAACATGTATTTGGAGTTAGGAACAAGGTCGAGAACTCCTTTTAGTTCTCCATTCCCTGCTTAGTGAAGGTTCGGGCCACCTAATACAACTAGGTTTGCTGATTCTGCTCTCAGAATATCATTCCATATGCCTCAGGGGAACTCTTGCAAGGTGATTGTTGGAGTATATTGTCTAGGACAGAGAGTAGGGACTTCTCTTAGAGTAAACAGGCTTTGTTCCTGACTGCTACTAAATTTGTATACATGGCGACATTTGGTCTGAGATTTCTATTTTAACATCCACCTAGTAGAGGTGTTAGCCTTTTTTACTTTTTATCTGACAATCAATTGATCAAATTAGCTTAGGTGGGTTTGCAACACTGAAATATTGATATCCCTGCCCTATAATCATGATCAAAGTTTTTCAGCTTACATTGGGTTTGATTTCAGAAAAAAAAGAGATTCTTTTTGCCAGGCAACATATCAAGCAGGGGCCATTGCTGTTGATGTGATAGTATATTGCAGTGAGTTTATTAGTCAGCATCATGCTAAACTGTACCTCTAATTTCTCTTGAAAGATGACACAAGCACTGCCTTGCACCGATTTTGGGATTATGGGTTGAGGGAGGCAGGTTGGTTAATGAACAAGGACAAGGAGACACCCTGTGAGATTCATGAATAGCATCCCCTTGCATGGAATAATCACTTGTACACCTTGAATGCCATTTTGTTTGCTATACATGTTATGAAAAGAGAAGTTTTGAATTGCAGATGGTAATAGACATGGAATTGACATTTACTTTTCTATAGTAGATGTGCTATTTGTTTGCGAGCAATGTAAGTAAAAGGTGCTGCAAAGCATGTTAATGGCCTGCAGCCACTCTAAAGAGATGTATGCCTCCACACTAATGTACTTAATTACCAATCAGTCAGCCCATCTTTGGGAGGCCTCCCTGGATGCAGAGAACAAAGAGCGGCAGAGGTTGTCACTCTGGCACAGCTGGCTGCTTTCTCTTCTGATTTGCAGCTGTGTCCGCCAAATCTGCTCTGAGATGTCCCACAGGCATCTAAAAACCAATGGTCCAAAGCCGAACACATCATTTCCTCTGCTCGAACCGCCTCTTCTTCCTGTGCTCCTTAGTTCAGTAAATGGCACCACCATCTGCACAGATGTACAAGCCAGAAACCCGGGGGTTCTGTTTGACCTTTCTCACAAACTGCATCCAGTCAAACTCAGGTCCTGTTGATTCTAACGTCAAAACAATGCTCAGACTACATCCACTTCATTCCGCCCCACAGCCACAGTGCAGTCCAGGGTGCCACAGTATCATACCTGGATGTCCCAACATTACCTGATCCCCTACATCCTCTTGCAGTAGGATATTAGTTGAGATAAAAACATATTTATTTTATTCCTGCATTTCTCCCTTCTCCTTTTCCGCATTTAAGCATGTACAGTCATATCTATTGTAAATATCTACCATAAAGAATGGGAAGAGCAGAGCCTAAAATGTGCAATAGTAAACTGCAGGGCTGTGTCATTTCACAGGGCGTGAAATGCCTGGGATGAGTGTCATAGCTAACCGGACAGGAATCCCATGGGCTGCACAGATCCCCTGATGGTGGCGTTTCACTACAGCTCACATATCTGTGGGGACCCTTCTGAGTCCTGGGTCTGGACAGGACGTCCAGTACTACAATGGGGATTGCGGAAATTTCCAGGTTTGTTGGCAGAAATCTGTCCTCCTCCCTGCTGTCTGATCTGGTTGCCTGCCATCTTCCCACTCAGTCTTGCTCTTCCGGGTCATCTCCCCACTCCTCCCAGGAAGTTATCGTGATTCACCTACCCTTGTTTGAGAATGGGAGCTGGGTGGAGGACTGGAGTCATGGCAGTCACATTATGGCTGAATTAGTACATCAGGATTTTTTATTTGTTATCATGAATTTTTGTTTTGTGCTCATTGCTTCAGGGAAGGGGTGTAGAAGATAAGAGAACAAAACTTCTTGATTTTGTTCCCATAAATTTATCAATAGATTGTGAAGAGGATTATGAAAAAGACAGCTTATCTAGGTTAGAAATAGTAGCAGAAAAGACTTTACCTGATTCCTCCCCAACCCCACTGTTTGGTGGGAAGAGAGAAGAATAAGAGGGGTGTATGGATTGATGACAAGGGCCTAGACTCAGCTTTCTGTATGTACCCAGGGAGGCAACAGCACCCCAGAGTGAACTGCTCAGGATTTATCCAGGCAGAGGGAGCAAAAGCACCTACTCGAAAATTTCTAGGCCCCAAGTGGTCTTTGGGAAGAGGCCAATAAACTCGATTCCACTGGTTAATAAATAACAGAAGACCTCAAACGTTTTACCTCTCTCAGGGGGATTTTTATTGTAATGTTAAGCAAATCAGTCTCTAGTGTTGGAATTTTAGGCCTGGAGGTGAGGCAGGGGAAGAGGAGACTAACAAGGGGCTTTACTGGCTCTGCAAAGCCCACTCCATCAATTTAGAAAGAAGCTCAGTCATCTATGCTGTCGGCATAGGCAGGTAAGGTTTGGTACATTCCCACAGCACAGGTGTGTTAGAAGAAGAACTGTTACTCTTACGTTTGTCAAGAATTGAGGTCAATCTGATTCAGAATACATTTTCTTAATGGCACCAAGGTTTAATATTTTCACTAATATTTCAGAATAGACATGGTTCTTTTTATTCTTTTATAGAGCTGATGTAAATTTGGTTGTGATATCTGAATTCTTTCAGTTAGTATGTGGCAAATCATGGGAATACTAAATAAAAACAAATCTCAGAATCATTCTTTAATTTGTGACCTGAGTGCCAATTTCCTGACCACCTCCAACTCTTAATTTTTATGTCTCTTATTTATATGCTTACTAAGTTGTTAAAATCTTAAGAGTAATTTAGTAAGTAAGATTGTGCACAGGTCTGAAATAAGTTAATTATGACTTAATTTTTGCTTACTAATATAATTTGTATGTATAATGTATATATTAGTGTATGTGACAGTCATTTTTAGATATATTTAACTTCTGCATTAATGAGAAAGTGAAGTATGTGGATAAAATTGTAAACTTAATAAGTATATGTTATTATAAACATTGTCTTACAAAACCACTTTTTTTTGGTGGTTGAGTCCTAAGTACCATGAAACTGTTAATCTGTCTTATTTAAATTCATAGGAACTGTTTTAACAAAAGTTCCTATGATTGTATCACAAGAGAGTGGCAGTGTTCCACCAGGGTGGTAGGGATGACCCTGAGCCTCAGTAGCATCAACTGTGCAGTATGTCTCTGGATTAAATGTCTCAGTGTGACCATCAGAAGGGGTGAAGTTCTTTCCAGAAGAAGTGCAGTCCCACTAGGATGAAAAAAAGCCAAAAGCGAAATAAAGATCTTTGGATAATTTTGAACTAAACAATGTGAATCAGATATGAATGTGTGAGCCATGCATATCAGGAAACATCGTGACTGAAATGAAAGCCAGCATTCTACCTCTCACACATTACAAGTATGGTGGTGTTCCCTAGATGTGATCCCTTGCCAAAGTAAGTGTAAATAGAATTATTGTAATGAGAATCACATTTTAAATGTGCTAGAGAAACTAGTGATTTAAGGAGTCATGAGGTGAATCCTTTTCTAAAATGAATATGTAATTGCATATTCAGGACTGTGATATCTTTGGTGTAATTATTCATAGGTTTTCTGGAAATCCATAGATTGGAAGATGCACCATTATTTTATGCTTCACCCAAGAAAGAAAAATTTCTGACAAATGAACTCTGAAGTAATGCTTTATTACTTATAATTTTTATTTTATATGTATTGAAAGAGTTTCTAGACTGAGACATAGATTTTTACTTTATATCAATCGCGTGCATCAATTTTCATTTTAAAAAGTCTCAGAATTGCCTTATATTCTTAAAAATTATTGAGGAGCCCCAAAGCTTTGGTTTATGTGGAATTTATTCACTGATATTTACAGTGTTAGAAATTAAAAATGAGAAATTAAAAAATATTTAATAATTACTTTAAAAACAATAACAAATCCATTACATGTTAAACTAATAACATATTTTATAAATATATTTTTAAAAATATTAGTGTGAAGAGTAGCATTGTTTTACATTTTTCTAAATCTCTTTAATATTAATATCTCAATAGAATTTAGCTGGATTCTCATATCTATTTCTGCATTCAATCTATTATAGCATGTTATTTTGGTGGAAGCATATAAAGCAATAGATTCTGCATTCAATCTATTGTAGCATGTTGTTTTGGTGGAAGCATATATCAGATAAGAACAAGATTTTCTTTATATACAGAGCATGCCAAAAAAATGTATACACATTTTAAGAAAGAAAAAAACTATTAAAATCTTAATACTCAATATATACTGAAAACAAAAGATGAATACAAGTCACGTTTGACTTCTGCAATTACAAAAGGTGCTCAAAGTGGTTACCTTCAGCGTCCAGATACTTCTGATTATGGCAAACTACTGCTTGAGCAACGTTGACCAAAGTGTCCACTTGCATATATTTTTTTGGCACTCCCAGTACTGGTATGTACAAAGTGTGACAATTAAGTTCACGAACTTGCCACGGTGCACTTATATTGGCAGCACTGTACAAACAGCTCAGTAAGGTTTCATAACCTTGGTATATCAGTGTCTCACAGCTGTGTTCGTATCAACGTGTGGCTGTGACTTGCTGAATGGCGTTCATTATTGTTGTTGCATGTTTTTGTGTGCCATCACAAGAATGTCTGAGCTTGAATTAGATCAACGAACAAACATTAAATTTCTTGTTAAACTTGGCAAGAGTAGAAGTGAAATCAGGGACATGTTAGTCCAAGTTTGTTGGGATAATGCCATGAAGAAAATGGCAGTGTACAAATGGATTAAATGTTTTTCTGAGGGGAGAGAATGTGTCACTGATGAAGAGAGGTCAGGGCGGCCAGTAACAAGCAGAACTGAGGAAAACATTGCAAAAATTGGTCAAATTGTGCATCAAAACCATTGGCTGACTGAGAAAGCACAGCAGACCAAATAAACATTGATAGAGAAACAGTTAGGAAAATCTTAACTGAAAACCTTGGCATGAGAAAGGTGTGTGCCAAAATGGTCCTGAAGGAGCTCATTGCTAAACAAAAGCAAAGGAGAGCTGAAGTTTGCCAAGACCTCTTGGAGAGGCAAGACGATGTTTTGGGCTGTGTTATCACTGGTGATGAAACATGGGTGTACCAATATGACCCTTAAATGAAGCGACAAAGTGCACAATGGAAGTCAGCCAATTCTCCACGACCAAAAAAGTTCTGTCAGTCCAAATGAAAAGTCAAAACGATATTGCTAACCTTTTTTGATATCAGAGGGATTATTCATTATGAATTTTACCAACTAGACATTTAACCAAGTTTATTATTTGGAAGTGCTGAAAAAGCTGCGTGAAAAAGTTAGATGAAAACAATCTGAACTTTTCGCCAA
>NW_017732366.1:519206-520876 GCF_001890085.2 Hipposideros armiger | reverse complement strand
AAAAATTCAAGGTCATAGATGGCTGTCTTATCTCTGTGTGGTCTCTTTTATTGGGCACTAGACCTTTTCAAGAGGGCTCTACCTTCCTGACTTAAGTACCTCCTGAAGGCCCCACCTCCTAATACTTTTATCTTTAAGGGTTAGAATTTCAACACATGCATTTTGGAGGACACAAACATTCAGACTGTAACAACTAATATACCTGAATTTGAGAAAATTCCTACCTATATAAATAATGTATGTTGAAACTCTTAGTATATTTTATAGTTATTTAGAGTTGTTATTGTTTATTTTGCTATTATATTTAATAAAATCTGAGAAATACTTTCACAAATAGAATGACTAGGGACAAATTAACTGAAATTTCAGGACTTTAAAAACAGTTATTATTTTCAAAATCAAGATAGTGCTTTTCCCTTATTTTCCCCTTAGAGATATAATAACAATATCATTGTGCTTTACAAATGCTGAAAACTTTTCAGTAAAAACGTTCCCCTAAAATAACAATAACATTATGTAAAAAGCAGTTTAATTACAAATAACTCAAAGTTTTTTTCTACCAGTGTTCCTTAGTCTGTGATGACTTGCAGTATGTCAGGATAGCAGGAGCTAAAATAAGGCATATATTTAGGGCCATATCTAAAAAAGATTAAAAATATTTCCAAGCTCAGTTTTAAGTGAAAATACTGCACACGATTTACCTTTCCTGTGAAAATATCTGTAAATGAAGCCTTATCATATATTGACCAAACCCAATGGTAATAGTTGACAATGAATATCAACAGTTCCAAGGCAGTGTTCTAAGGAGTGTATGGTATATGAATACATTCATCATTACAGATCTTTGAAATGGATGGCATCCATCCCATTTTTCAGATAAGGAAACTAAAGCATCGAAGGTTTAAGTTAAAAGGAATAGATATTGATATTAAGTGGTAGAGCTAGCAAGGTCTGGATCAAGAGCATCTATAGCAGATTTGGTTTATGGCTCATTTGTAGAGCCAGTTTATCAGCTCTCTATCATCAAATACTCATGCATTGAGTTTTAAAATGAAACAGAATGAACGTATGAGGTATTTTAACAGCAGAGCCACTTTTTATCAGAGCAATTAACTTAGGTAAACAAATAATTTAAAAAAACACATAATCTACCCTGTGTATGATTGAACAACACAAGTTATTTCTTTAGCAAAGACAATATTGTACTTGTTTATATCCTCAAAGACACTGAAATAAAATTATTTGAAAAGTATAAAATGTATTTCAATAATATATTTTTCTTGTTTATGAATAGTTAGATTTCACTAATAAGTTTACTCATATATATTTGTCTTAATACTTATTCTGATTTTTAATAAGATAAGGAAGTATGTCTAGTTTAATTACTATGATAGTTTTTGTTCTATTTTGGATCCATCTATGAATGTTGTAAACATGTTAATCGCATTCTCATTGGGATAAAATGCTTCTTTACAGATAATCTAAGCCTTGCTGATATTTTTGGAGTCCATAGTATTTTTAAAAGTTATTTTTTCAGCTAGAGTTGACATTGAATTTTATTTTATATTAGTTTCAGGTGTACAGCAGAGTGATTAGACATATATAAAATTTATGTAGTGATCCTTCTGATTTGTCTAGTGCCCACCTGGCAATATACACAGTTGTTGCAA
>NW_017732366.1:514197-517956 GCF_001890085.2 Hipposideros armiger | reverse complement strand
ACATGGGTTTATTTCTCGGCTCTCTATTCTCTTCCATTGATCTATGTGTCTGTATTTTGACAGTGCCATGCTGTTTTGATTACTGTACCCTTATAGTATATTTGATATCAGGCAGCATGATACCTCTAATTTTGTTCTTCTTTATCAAGACTGCTGTGGTTACTTGGGGTCTTTTGTGGTTCCATATAAATTTTAGGATTATTTGTGCTACTTCTGTGAAAAATGCCATTGGTATTTGGATCAGGATTTCATTGCATCTGTAGATTGCTTTGAGTAGTAAAACATTCAAAGACACCCTGTGTAAAACAACTCTTTTAGTCACTTTTAATAAAAATTAGAAAAGCATTGATTTTAGAAAAAGTAAATAATCCTGAAACAATATTATTTAAATTTGGAATGTAAAAATTATTTAACATCTCCTGTATATGAGAAACTAATATTTTCATGAAATGATTGTTATATGCACATAAAAAACCAAAAGTAATTTTTAATTCACCAGGTTATATCATTTTTAGTGTGATTAGAAACCTCAACTCTTAATTTTCTTTTTTTGTTGTTTTTTCCTATCCAGATACTTTTCTTGAAAATTCTGATAATGCTATTTGTTTCTTGTTCTCTGCTCAGATATCAGATTTACACAACAGAATATTTGATTTGATTGTTTCAGAGAGTATGTTGGATGGGAATCCAACATTGCAAACCAGGTGAAAAGAATAGCCGTGAGACTGTTGCAATAACCTTTTTATGATCATTCTTTTCCCAGGAAGAAAGAAATTGAAAATAGTTGAAATGATTTGTTAAGGTAAATGGTAAAATTAAGAAAAAGTACTATATTTCTGAAAGAGATCCTGGTTAGGGTAGCTAATTTGATGTCACTTCAAATATAGACAGAAATGAAAACATAGAAATTAAATAAGATCATCCAGGGAGTTTGTAGCAAACAAGAAAAGAAGAAATCTTTTTAAGAGAAGGAATCCCACTCTATTAAAAGCGTTTATCAAGGCTCTGCCTGCATCCCACTGAATATATTTCATTTTCAAAGGTAATCAGAGAGCCAAACCCAGAGTCCATGCAAAGGAAATTAGTTAAAGGTGTGAGTACTCAGAGGTGTGGGTCATTTGAGGCCACAGTCTGTTACAAAAATTAGTCTACTACAAAAGTACAAATCTCTGCTATAGAATTCATTACTGTAAGTGAATAAGGCTGTAGCTGTCATTTATAACTCCCTTCTTTCACAATCCATTCTGTTTTCTTTGTTTTCAGGCAGGAACTCAGTTGGCCCCCTCTCCTGTCAAGGAGACCCCCAATTTTGTTAGTGAAGTCTGAATCCTCCATGTTACTGTCTATTATTATTTTCTGTAATTTTTTCTTAACTTATACTATCAGAAATTCAATTAGTGGAGGCCCAGAAAACCCCTTGAAATTCAGACATGATCCTTCCTGACCCTGTAAATAGTAACAACCAGACGTTCCTTCACTAATATAGAATCAAATACTCTAGTGAGTATAGTAACCTCCTTTTTTGCCTGTTTGATTCAATGTAACAAAAGCACAAAATGTCAAGGTGCCAATTTCAACTTCTAGTTCAGTGCAATTTTATTTGTAGTCCCAGCAGAGACATGCCTTCCTTGAAAACCAGGATCTCCCGATGAGAGGAACTAAGTTTTAAGAGCTGGAAGTAACAATTGTGTGGGTTGCTATTAGGTTTAACAGTGAGAAGATCTATTCTTCCTCTCATCCCTTGACCCTCAGATTCAAGCACTCCAGCTATGGTATAGTGCCATATATTTGTTGCTGATTTAAAGTGCCTACTTTTCAAAATAAAACTCTGTACTTTCATGGGATTTCTTCTGAACTTGTGATGTAACTTTAGTCCATTCCACTGTTTTATAAGCCATTCCACCATTTCATTAGGCCAGGTCATTCTGAGTGGTAGCTTCCATTCTAAAGGGAAATCAGAATAGTTTACCAGGGCATTTGCAGAAAAGGAGAGTAACAACTGAGTACAGAGTTGAAAGTTGTAGAGAAGGGGATATAGAAGTGAAGTACCTCAATACTAAATCTTAGTAGCTAAAAACTAAGACACTTGTGGATTAGGGTGAAGAGAGAAGTATTGCATACCAGTGAAAAGCAATGACCTATAGGAGCTTTTCTAGAGTGAAGACAGGCTTGCCTTCATCCACCGAGGGGTAAATGGAAAAAAAACCTAAGTAAAGTAGAGAATCACTCATGTACTTTTAGCTTAAATTGGATTAATACAGATTGCTAAAGGCAACTGAAGCCTCATACTTTACAATTTGGAAGCAAGTCACTACAGACAGCCTACAAATAAGGAGTAAAGAGTTAAGCTCCACCTCCCTAGAAAGAGAGTATTAATATAAATTATTTGTAACTCTTTTGGACAGGAGATTTGTGTTTTGTCCTCCATGTATGTATGTATGTATGTATGTATGTATGTGGTTTTTTTTTATTTATATCAGCATGACCATTTTGAGCATTTTTGGTTAGGCTTCTGTTTTCCTTTGGCACACCCTTATCTTCTTTTCTTTTATTCTTTTTTTAACCCTTTTCACTTTATGACATATTAAGAGATGTCTCAGGCTCATCTTGTATATTCCCTGCCCCAGATCTAGAACCAGCTATTTCTCTAAGGAGCATTTTTTTCTTTCTTTATTTGAAGGGTGTTTGTATTAGAATCCAAGATCTAGGTGCTATGTGTGCCTTTTATGACTGAAGTGTTATTGCATCTAGGCTGTCTGGTGGAAAGAGTATGCTAAAATATAAATATACACATAGAGACAGCAATAATAATTTGTTTATCCATTAATCTGTACTGTACATGTATATTAAGCTATGCACAGTTCATATTGATGTCTCCAATTCTAATCCAATACCACATGGTTTACTCTGCATACCCTTGGTTATCTGTAACTTTCTTCTCTGAAAGAGAGAAGCCTGGGTCCCAATATTAGCAATCCATTTACTATATTTAATTCTAGGATATATATGGCAGTTTTAGAATTTATAGCCTCTATTCTTATGATACAAAACTTTTACCAGCCACAGTGTTTATATATAGTTCCTTTTATTTTTTTGACATATAGTTTCCATTCAAAACAATTGTCCATAGTTATTTAAGTCAGCATTTTTTTCTCCACCCTTTTTAGTGAGGTGATGACATGTATTTTAATATTGTTAGATTCCTGTTTTCAAAGTCATCATTCCATCCTGGCACCTCCTGTTCTCCTGGTTAATTTTTAGAATTTGCAAATATTAAGTTTCACTCAATGATATAAAGTTCTATTAATTTTGAAAACGCAGAGCATCATTTATACATCATAAATCATTTTGAATGAATATTTACATGTGATATAACGGAACCAATAACTTAGCTTTAACACATAATAAAAAGAAACAATTGAAAGTACTAGAAAGAAAAATAGACAAATTGACAATCATAGTGGGAAACCAACACTCAATAGATGATTGGAGTGGGCACAGCATTACTAATGATAATATAAATCTGATGAATAGAATTAAAAACTTTGCCTAATTGAAATATATCAAACTACATTTAAAAACGGTAGGATTGGGCCGGCAGAGTGGCGCATTGGTTAAGAACTGGCTTGAGATGCCAAAGAGCCCCGGTTTGGATCCCACATATGAGGGCCAGTGACACTGCCCTCTACAGCTAAGATGCTGAATGATAGCTCGACCTGGAGCTGGGCTGTCGTGGGTCACCGGTGACGGCGTGGGCTG
>NW_017732366.1:492755-513612 GCF_001890085.2 Hipposideros armiger | reverse complement strand
GTGTATAAAATGATACAATAGCATTGAATTTATCCATAAGAACAAAAAAGAAAGGCTATAAAAATTTTATCTCAATAAACTAAAAATGAAAAGAAGAGCAAAGCTAGATGAAAAGAGAAGGAAAATAATATAAAAGACATGGGCAGAAGTCAAAAATTAAAAAATAAACATGCAGTAGAGAAAACTAACATGGCCAAAGTTAGTTCCTTGAAAAGTTTAGTACAATATATGATTACTTAGCACATCTGATTTAAATAAAGATCAAGGGATAGGAGGAAGGGGGAGAGACAGATGGAGACACAGACTGAGACAGTAAGACAAGACTGTGTCAGGGTGAAAAGGAAAGGCATTTGCAGAAATATTAATTATAACACCAGGGTATTGTGCATGATCTACTATCATATTTAGAATGTTGATGATATAGACTTACACTTCAAGTAAAACAACATACCAACACTTATAAAAGAGTAATGTAAAAATTAGAAAAATCCACTAGCAATTAAATCAATTTAATTATTCATTGGCAATCTTGAAGAATATATTTAGAAAATATTTGCTAGACCCCTATACTAAAATTTCAAACATTGTTGCATGGGAATTTAAAACAGCCTAAATACATAAAGTATGTCATGTTCATGAATTGAACAACTAATACTTGAATAAGCCTATTATGCCCAAGTTGATAGATTCAGTGTAATGCTGACAAATATGCCATAACCAGTGTGTGTGTGTGTGTGTGTGTACACAAAACCACACAAGTCTGTGTGGCTTTGAAATTGACAAGATTATGGAAATAAAATAGAACAAGGATAACTGTAGTAAATTGTTTTCAAAGATAAGTAGATCAGTTTCTTCCATCTTTGATATGCGGCTTTGCCCTGTCTCTCTCAATATGTAAGTCTATTTTCCTTTCTCTTAAATTTAGGCTTTTTTTTTCTTCCTTTGAGCAATAAAATAAGGTAGAAATGATAAAACTAGGCTTTAAGGACTGTTGAAGTTTCCATCTTTGCCCTCATGGAATGCTACCCTACATTTGTCACATTTTGAAGAGCTCCGTGGTGAACGAGACACCCACCTGTCCTAGCTGTTCCTACTGAGTGCAGCACTGACTCTATCCAATAACATAATTGAGCCCAAGCAAAACCAGTTGAGAAACACCTGAGACAACCCACAAAATAATAAGAAATAACAAATCATTGCTGTTTTAAGCAGCAGAATAAAGAAGACAGGAGAAAGAAATTGGTGCTTATAGCTGCCACAGGTTTCTGAGTGATTTATTACAAAGCATTATTATGAATATATCTGATTATACAGAAGTTGTCACAAATGTAAACAAATATTGATAATATGTGATATTGTCATAATGAACCAGTGTACGCATCATGACAACTGTTATAAAAATTTGGAAAATGGTGCTCCATTTTAAGTAGTGGCAAAACATTTGGTAAGACTCTCCTACCTTAACTTGGAAGAAGAGAAAATCTATTTAAAAACTTTTAGTGCTGAAGGAAAAATGTGTGGCAGAATGTTGAAAGTTGGGTTGGTTCCTAACTGACTGTATCTGATAAAATACTATAAGAAAAATATGACACCATTGTGTCAGCAGCATTTAGAGAGAGCTCAAAAATCACAAGGTTGAAAAGAAGCTCTTTTTCACTAAATCAAAAGTGTGGCCATTACCACACAGACTTAGGAAAAAGTCCAAATGCAAGCTGCTGCTGTAAAGCATGGCCTCAGTGTAGAGATCTAGCTTCACTTTTAGAAGAATGCTGAAAAGATAAAAATAATATCTATTAAATGTTTTCATTTGGAAGTAAAGGGCCCCTACAAAGCTTAAGATCATGGTCTCACAAAAGCCGATTCACTAAAAATACATATTAGGTATATATACAGAGAGAAATGTTTCATCTGAATTGTAGATGGGGCTATTTGTACATACAATCAGCAGCAATAAAATACATAAAATATCCATAATTTGTTTGAGATGGTGGTATTATAATAGCAAATCACCTCTAGTCTGGAAGATAAGAAACAGAGATTGTTTGAGATATAAAAAATGATTTCTGGATCCAAATTTCTATGGACAGGAAACTGAAAAAGTCTCTAGGCTGCATCAGAGTGGGGGAGGGAGTGCTAGTGTTCAATTTCCTATTTACAAGGGATTACATGGAAAAGAAAAGATATACCCTCCCCACCCCCAAGTAGCAGAAAAAGAGCTATGAAGACAGTGGATGAATCAGTAATACCTCAGAAGCAGAATCAAGGAGCTAGGGCTGAGCAGAATTTTCTACATGCTTGAATTATTAACTGTTCTGTGCCCCCTACTCTTTATCTTATAAATTGCAGTATTTCTTGTTATCCTAGTCCTCTTCTGCCATCATATAATTGGTGTATAGAAAAAAAATAACATGTATTTTTAATTAACAGCTGTGTGGGGCACAAAGTTATGTGTGGAACTGATTGTAGGGATTATCATGA
The DNA here is from genome assembly GCF_001890085.2 of Hipposideros armiger. NCBI lineage: Eukaryota > Metazoa > Chordata > Mammalia > Chiroptera > Hipposideridae > Hipposideros > Hipposideros armiger. The sequence goes on along the minus strand of NW_017732366.1, from coordinate 511,134 downwards.
GAATCTACAGCTTGAGCTTGTAGCTGTAATTGGTTGATATATTGAAGGAGTGTTGGATAAGTGCAAAAGTATATGTCTTACAGAGAAAATGACATACAATACAGCTGTGCAGCAAAAAAAATAAAGAGTGAAAATAAATGTTTGACATGAAATTAATTGTAGCTAAGTTTAAACAAAAAGAAAAGTGAAGACATAGAAATAGATGTTTTATGATAGAAAAATGTGATGAGTCAGTGTGTTCAATGTCTTAAAGTAAAGGAAATACTAGAATATTAATACTAGTATATTGGGGGTGCCAAAAAAGTGTACACAAGTGGACATTTTGGTCAACGTTGCTCAAGCAGTAATTTACCATAATCAGAAGTGTCTGGACACTGGTGGTAACCACTTTGAGCACCTCTTGTAATTGCAGAAGTCAAACGTGACTTGTATTCATCTTTTATTAGTAGTACATATTGAGTATTATAATTTTAATACAGTTTTCCTTTCTTAAAATGTGTATGCATTTTTTGTCACCCTCTGTATAAGAGTTGCAGAGTAGGAGATTAACACCCTGAAAGTGAGATATTTACAGTGGTACAATATAGGCAAATGACATGACCATGAAGATTATAACTAACCATGGGAAAGGATGACTGTGATAGGCTTAAGAAAATATAATTAGGACTAAATGCCTGACAATCCAATGTGGATGATAAAAGCCCCCAAACTGGTAAAGAATAATGTAAATGTGGAAAAAAGATGGAAAAATTGCTAGAATTATCCAGGAATAAGGTACTTGACTAAAACACCTGTAGATGACTTTTCTCCCTATTCTTTTATATCTTAATTCTCTTCGATGTTCGAAACACTATTTTTGCAAGACTTTCTTGGAAATATTCCTAACTTTTAAAAATATTTAACAACTCTAATGTGATTTTTATGCAAATACACAAACATATATGTATTCACAGAGAGAGTGTGTGTGTGTGTGTGTGTGTGTGTGTTTATAACATATTTTCCATAATTTCATAAGATAAAATGACCAGGGAACAGAGAAAAATGTTACTTACTTGCTATAATAGACTTATGATATCTTCTAGTGTCTAAGGTGGCATATATCAACAGATATTTTGAGATAATTTTTTTTAAAGATGTTTTATTGGGGAATTGGGGGGATGGGAACAGTGCTGGGGATTTGGGGGAAGGGGATAGACAAGTTGCTGTCGTTTTGTTCTTCAGTCTAGTTGTGGAGGACGTTGCTTCACTGGCCCAAGTTGGCACCATCATTGTGCTCTTCCCNGGCGAGGCAGATCAGTCGTTGGCTTCTGGACGGCGGCTTACGGTGGCTTGAGGGCTGCTCACACTGGCTGCTGGCTACACACGGTAGCCCATGGCAACCCACTGCAGCCTAGCCACCCCGGAAACTCATGGCAGCCCAGCTCCAGGTTGAGCTGTTGTTCAGCATCTTAGCTGTAGAGGGCAGTTTCACAGGCCCTCATATGTGGGATCTGAACCAGGGTCCTCTGGCGTCCCAAGCCAGCTCTTAACCAACGTGCCACTCAGCCGGCCCTGAGATAATTTTGAAGTGTGTTATTCAAATGAATCACAGGTGAATTAATAGTTAATTGATTTCTAGGAGAGAAAAGTTTGTTTTAAGAGAAAGATACAGAACATCCTTCTTTTTCTGAGTTAAATTTTTAAAAATTCATTTAACATAAACCAGTTTAATATCCCTTTTAGCATAACATATTATGACACTGACATGTTCGTTAGGAGCACATCGAGGATTCTTGTGCTATTTCTGGTTCCACTTATGATTACTTTTAACTTGTTAATTTAGTCTATACTTTATATTTAGTAATTATGTTACTTACTCTACTGAACTTTGGTGGGAAAATGATCAATCAGTAAAGATTTTTATTATATACCACCAAAGGATTCATCAATAGATGAAAGGATAAAGAAAATGTAGTATATATAAACAATGCAATATTACTCAACCTTAAAAAAGAGGGAAATTCTACCATTTGCAACAACATGGATGAACCCAGAAAGTATTATGCTAAGTGAAATAAGCCAGTCACAAAAGGACACATACTATATAAGTGTCCTTACCTGAGATACCTAATATAGTAAAACTAATAGAGGCAGAGAATAGAATGGGGCTCCCGGTGGCTGGGGGGAGGGGAAGTGGGGCATTGTTGCTTAATGGGTATAAAGCTTCAGTTACATAAGATGAATAAGTTCTAGAGATCTGCTGTGTAGCACATGTAGCTCACAATACGGTTTTGTGCACTACAAAATATATTAAAATAATATGTTATCACAAAAACAAACAGACAAAACCCACAAAAGAACAGAAGAAAAATTTTGAGGTGATAAATATGTTGAATGCCTTGATTGTGGTGATGGTAGGGGTGTATAGATATGTCCAAACTGATTAATATATATGTATATATATATTAAATATGTGCAATTTTTGTAAAGTACTTTTAATAGAAATAAACACATTTATTATTGTATGATTCCAACTAAAACACATTGATATTTATTGCACAGAAAAAAGATCGAATGAAAATAAATCCAGTCCTGAAAAATCCGAAGGACAAATATAGAGTAAAAAGTGCCATTGTAAATGTTTAGTAATTGAGTAGCATCTAGGTTTGTGCTCTCCGAAGATTTTATTCTTTTCTGATAGCTACTGGGTGGTGCATAAGACTGAACAGTTGTGGGAAAAAGAAAGGGAAACTGACATAATGTTTCTAATCAAACAAGGTAATTCACACTATAGCAGGGGCACTCCAGAGCAATTATGAGTGATAAACACTGACTAGAATGAGAAGGGAGTCAGACAAGGCTCTGCTTTTAGACAACCACTAAAAGAAGTCCTTCCGAGTATGTTAGTACTCACTGAAAATCGACAGCTTCGTGTGTCATGTGGAATCCAATGACTTTCTCTCCTTGTTTTTCTTTGATCTCACAGTGACATGGACCTTCCGATAGCTCCCAACTTTCTCACAAATTTGTCCATTCTTGTGCTGTATAGGAATTCATTAACATCTAGTGTAGTTTAAAATGACATCAAATAAAGAACGTTTATTGTCACTACACAATTTATTTGTGAAATTCTGTGTATGAAAAATTTCTCTTTGGTGTGATGCAAGGGAGGAATATAACATTTGGCTCAAATTAAACATTAAACTTAATGTTTGAAAATTGCATTGTTGAAACATTTGAAATGTTTTTAATACTTCTGTCTCAATTTTTAATCCATAATTTTATCTTACCAATGCAACAGAAAAGAGAAACTTATACAGTGCCAGTGATGAGAAATTATGGATTCTGGCAGACTACATGTATTATTCCTTTCACCAGCACAATCTTCTATAGGTATTGAAAACAGCAGCTTTTCAATATTCTGAATTTCAAAGATACTTTCATTGAAAATGGTGTCAGCAAGAAAGAGTTCACCCTAATGATTCATATAAAGATACTTTGATGAAGGGATTACCTACCCACTGATGCATTTAACTCCCTAATCTAGGTTGTCAGCACCCCCTGCCAATAACTTAGATCCAATAAAAATCATTCATTTTTTCAGTTTCTAGGCCAGAATTTTTGATAACTACTGTAACAAGAGTTTTAAAATGTCCTCACCGAATCACCTGTAAAACATTAAAATAATTGGTATGTGTGAGATCAGTCACAGACCTGCTGAATTTGAACCCCTGCAATGAGCGTTTCCTGGTGCAAAGCCGGAGCTGGAAACCTATGTTCTAAAGAAATGTTTATACCTAAAATGAGGAGAAACCAGGCCCTGAATTATCCTTTTCAGAAATAGAAAAAAATAATAATAATAAAAATATTTTTAGAAGACAAAGCTTCTTTAAGCATCAGAACTAAAAAATATAATTCCTTATTGTGTTATTTTTTAAATGTATTATATACATCTCTCTTTTCTTTGTATAAAATTAATATTTTACACATTTTATTTATTTAATCATTTAATATGTTTAGTTATCAAGTAGATACCAGGTACTTTGTTATACACTGGAGATAAAAAGGTTAAAGAAATTCTTCCTGCTTTCAAGGAATTCACAGTCTAGTGGAAAGATTTTTCAACACCATTTCTATAACCATAAGTTAGTCTGTGGTGTACCATAATAGAGGCTGGTAAGTCTTGATCAGGTATTCTAAACTGTAATGGCATACCATTTGGAAGTGTTTACTACATGTTTTCTTTATGAATCATAATCAGTCAGGTTCATATAATCTTAAAATAACATTGTCTTCTGTCTAATCACCAATGTGATATTTGAACATGATATCTATACTTGTACATTTCTGGTAAAAGATAAAGAAAAACATTTCATTATGACGAATTTTGGCTCTTTAAATGTTCTTTCTGATAAGAAGTCATACCATCTTTGACATTTTATTCCTTCTCTTTTAAAAGATGTTTAATCGTTTCCTTTTATTGCAGTTTTTTTTCCCCATATTTCCTGGCTTGAAGTGGTTAACTTAGATGCTCAGAATTTGACTTTCAGGGTAATGGGAAATTGTGTTCATACCTGAGACTGAATCACTCAGATGCAAATACAAAAGGGAAAGTACTGGTGGGCTAAATATGCAAAATAGCATTAAGGATCCAAAGAATGGCTTAACCTCTGCAAAATATAAAGTACAAAATCAAAGAAAGTATAAAACTCATTTTAGGGAGAAAGCAAGTTTCTAATAAAGGCCTGAAGACCAAACTATTTTGGTATATGGCGTCATTAAGGTCATGCATGTGGATACATAATCATTTACTTCAAATTACTTTAGGAGCAGGTTGATGGCTATCCTCCTAACCTGTGGCTTCATAATGAGGATCTTTTCACCTTTAAAATAATCTTGAGCCAATAAGCACATCTGCAGATAATAACATTTGCAAGGTAAGATAAGAACATTCCTGGGATCATGGAGGTTTAATTGAGGAGTTCTGCCATTAAAATCCTATTACTGTGCAATGGGGCTTTACAAACCACCTAGAAGAAAATGAGTCATTTCAAGGTAATGAAATAGTACATTTGATGGGTCTTACCAATATTAACATAATGAATTTTGAAAATAAACATTCAATTAGGTAGACATCTAAAAAAAGAAAAATAGACTATTAACATTCTAATATATGTCATATATTTGAAGATGGCTTTTATATGGAAATTCCTAAAAACTTCAGATCTCTATAAGGGTCTGGCTTAATGACTAATAACTTTAACGGATTAGAGAAAAATGACTAAAAATGTTTCAAACATTATCTCCAACTATAAACATTTTGATATTACCTTTCTACCTTTTAGAATATGTGGTGGCAGAAATATGTACCTGTGCCCCAAAATCCACATCCTATTTCCTGAATCCTGAGGATACCTTCCATGGCAAAGGGATTTTGAAAATATGATTGCATTAAGGATGTTGAGATAGGGAGATTAGTCTGCATTTCTAGCCTGGCCTAATGCATTGGCAAGCATCCTTATCAGAATAAAGCTGGAACACTGGAGAAGGGGATGTGACAAGGAAAGTAAAGGTCAGAGTGATGTGGGGTCACAGCACAGGAATGCAGGCAGCCTCGAGAAGCTAGAAAAGGTAAGTAAAGAGATTCTCCCCTGGAGGTCTAGAAAGAATATAGCCCCACTGAGCCATTTTAGACTACTGACCTCCAGAACTGTAAAATAATAAATTTATGTTGTTCAGGACACCAAGTTTGTAGTAATTTGTTACAATAGCAATAGGATACTAATACACTATCAAATAAGTTATAGATAGATAGATAGATGATAGAATATGTGTACATATATAAAAATATTAATGTGTATATACACAGTAATATATATTCTAGTAATATATGTATACACATACTATATGAGTACACACATGTATAAATGTCTTTAAAACAAGATATTACTATAGCAGGAATATCTCATACCCTTTAAGTGTGTACAAATGATAGGCTCAGTACATAAAGAGTGTAGTTAAAAACTGTGCGATTTGAGTCTTCTTACAAGCTTTTAGACATTCACTTTTGATGTGCTTAACACTTATGTTTTGAGCCATGTGTCTTTTCTCATGGAAGCTTCACTTAATTATAGCCTTTATTCTCAATTTTGTTTTCCATGTTGTCTGTACCAACCTGCACTACAACTACAATATTATTTATTGCATTAGCCCCTTTGGGGTGTTATAACAGAAGCACATAGACTGGGTGGCTTCTAATCAACAAACATTTATTTCTCACAGTTCTGGAGGCTGGGACATACAAGAGCAAGGCACTAGCAAATTTGGTGTCCAGTGAGAACCTGCTTCCTGGTTCATTACAGCTGTCTTGCCGTGTCCTCTTAAGGTGGAATGGGCAAGGGAGCTCTCTGGGGTCTCTGCTATAATGGCACTAATCAAATTCCTGAGGGCTCCACCCTCATAACCTAATTATCCCCCCAAAGGCCCCATCTCCTAATACCATCACATTGGGCATTAGGATTTAACATATGAATTTTTGGAGACACAGTCTATAGCAAAAATTGTGAGTCCTTCCCTAAGTAGCACATGATCATTCTCCCTTTCTCCACTGCCAAAATCCTTGAAAGAATTAAATATAACCTTTATTTATTTTTTTTTGGTGGTGGAGAAATTCGTCTACAGTTTTTTGCTATTATGAACAAATCTTGAAATGATAATTAAAAACCTTCTAAGTGCCATGTTTAAGGAACAATTCTCTCTCCTTTTATTTAAACTTTTTTTTAATTTGATATACATTATTATAGCTTTCCTTTAGAAAACCTTTTTGCACCTGCCAGTGGCTTCACCTTTATTCGTGTCATTTCATTCCAGGTTAAGTCCTGAATCATCTTGCTCTGACATCCAAATAAATAATGGTGTTCCTCATGATTTACCTGTTTCTTGGAAATTTTCTCTTTTATACATCCAACCTTGAGAAATCTGTATTTCCACATACTCATGCATTTTCTAAACTGTATGTGCAGTTCAAATCTCATTTCTATACCCTAGGCGAACTTTTCAAATGTATACCTGACAGAAAAAACTTGACGAAAGTTAATCTTATTAAATTCATGAAATATTTTTCTATTATATTTCTTATTTTAATTGGCTTTTCTATTTACCTAATTGGACATGCTAGAGGAATCCTTTGAGATGTGCCTTGTCTTTCACACCACAATTCTAATCAGTTACCCAGCCAGAAAGTTTTAATACTGACTTCTCCCTCTAAATTTGCCTTTCCATTGCCTACATTTAGTATATCATTATTTTTTTCCTTTAAATTCTCTTTGCTAGCTATGGCTCGTTGCACCATTCTGATCTGTTCTTTCCCTATTTTCCCAATGGAAGCCTAGCTACTATTTTTGGTTAAAGACTCAGCTCATAAAGAACACCTGAATTGATCACTCTTTCTTAAAAAAATATATCTCTTAATCCTTTTTTATGGTTTTACAACACTTAATTAGACACAATTATTATGTTTATTGATTGGTTGATGTGATTATTTTTAATTAAGGTAACATTGGCTTATAACATATTTGTCGATATGATTTCAATGTATATTTTATGTAAGAAATGAATAACATAGCTTAAAAGGTAGAGGTAAGATTCAAATTATGAAAGAAACTTGAGTAATAAATAAAAGTATTTGAATGTTATAGCGTAAGTCACAGTATGCTACTGAATGATCCTACATATGAGAACGACATGTTTGGGTCTGCATCTTGAAATATTTCACTTCTTAGAGGGGTATGTGTAAGTTGCAAACTTCATAGAGAACCTTCAGGGAGATCACTTAGGAAAAGATTTTGAAATCTGTATCAAAATCTTAGATATGACAGAGTTATGGATATTGGACATATCCACATCTCAGAAATACTAAGAAAAAGAAAGCAATAACTATCAATCTACAAGTTGAATTCAGTAAATCTCCTTCAAAAATTATTGTGAGATAAAGACATTTTATCTGAAAAAAAAAAAAACTAGGAAAAGGAAATTCATCAATGGCAGGTTTACACTACCAGAAATGCTAATGAAAAATTTTCAAGATGAAAGCATGTGATGAATGCAGACAAATACTTGGAGATACACAAAGGAATCAAAACACCCAAAAACTGGGAAATAATTGGGTAAATATAGTTTCTTTTAAGTTTTAAAATTTCCTTAAAAGACAATTGACTATTTAAAGAAAATATAAAAATGAATTTCATGTTGTAAAATGTAAGAGGTACAGTGGATGACAATAAGGAACAAAGTAGAAGAGTAGCATGAATGGAAGAATATTGTTTTAAATTCTTACATTATAGATGAAGAGGTACAATCCTAAGTCAAGGTAGAGTGATAAATTAAGGATGCATATTCTTATTTGTGATGTAATCAATAGCTAGATAAATATGTATAAATAAAACAAACATAAATAACTAAAANTTTTAGGTAGAAAACATCTAGCTTTCCTCTTAAAATAATCATTGATTTTCATAGCCTGTGGAAATTAACTTCTATTCCAACTTTGCTAAAAATATCTTGTTTGTTTTGTTTGTTTATAAATCAGGAATGGGTATAGGATTAACTATATATAGAGATGATCATATAGATGTTCTGTTTTGGTCTGATAATGTGGTGAATTATAGGAAATTATTTTAAGTGATAAACCAACCTTGCCTTTATGGGATAATACCTACTTAGCAAAAGTGTACAGTTGATATTTGTAGTTATTTTATATAAAGTCAATGTGAATACTGAATAAGCAGATACTGAACCATTGTTTCTAGGGAAATTACAAAGGTAGTTCCCTGTGAGTCTCTGGCCACAATATACATATTAACTGATCAATATATAACATTGTTTTATGTGTGTTTCTGTTTAAAGGCACCCTATTTAATATATATTGTTGATTTATTGACATTGAACTCATGCCCAACTCATACATTAATGAAGCTCATCTAACTCATGTTCAGTTTCCATCACAACCTTCTTGCTGTTCAGAACCCAAGAAAGCACTTCAGTACTGTACTCAGGGTCATTTTGAACAGCAAAATCACCAACCAAAATATTAAAAAGTTGAGACCAAGCAAGAGAAGGACATCTGTTTACAGTATGAGAGCTAAAACAAGAAGGCAGAGCATCCTCTTATTTAATGTTAGATGGAATGTGTCATGTGACTTAATTTTTGCATAACTCTGTGTTCACATCTGAAAATTACTGTGAAATGCCATGAATATCGATTTTTGGGTTACAAATAAATTTGAGCAATAGGCAAATAAGTAAATACAAAATCCATGAAAAATGAGGATTGACTGTATATACTTTTCTCTTTTTTTTAGATTTTATTTGCTACTTTAAAAATTAGTTTTACACCTGTGATCTCAAGAAATATTATAATGTATTTTTTNAATTGATCACTCTTTCTTAAAAAAATATATCTCTTAATCCTTTTTTATGGTTTTACAACACTTAATTAGACACAATTATTATGTTTATTGATTGGTTGATGTGATTATTTTTAATTAAGGTAACATTGGCTTATAACATATTTGTCGATATGATTTCAATGTATATTTTATGTAAGAAATGAATAACATAGCTTAAAAGGTAGAGGTAAGATTCAAATTATGAAAGAAACTTGAGTAATAAACAAAAGTATTTGAATGTTATAGCGTAAGTCACAGTATGCTACTGAATGATCCTACATATGACAACGACATGTTTGGGTCTGCATCTTGAAATATTTCACTTCTTAGAGGGGTATGTGTAAGTTGCAAACTTCATAGAGAACCTTCAGGGAGATCACTTAGGAAAAGATTTTGAAATCTGTATCAAAATCTTAGATATGACAGAGTTATGGATATTGGACATATCCACATCTCAGAAATACTAAGAAAAAGAAAGCAATAACTATCAATCTACAAGTTGAATTCAGTAAATCTCCTTCAAAAATTATTGTGAGATAAAGACATTTTATCTGAAAAAAAAAAAAACTAGGAAAAGGAAATTCATCAATGGCAGGTTTACACTACCAGAAATGCTAATGAAAAATTTTCAAGATGAAAGCATGTGATGAATGCAGACAAATACTTGGAGATACACAAAGGAATCAAAACACCCAAAAACTGGGAAATAATTGGGTAAATATAGTTTCTTTTAAGTTTTAAAATTTCCTTAAAAGACAATTGACTATTTAAAGAAAATATAAAAATGAATTTCATGTTGTAAAATGTAAGAGGTACAGTGGATGACAATAAGGAACAAAGTAGAAGAGTAGCATGAATGGAAGAATATTGTTTTAAATTCTTACATTATAGATGAAGAGGTACGATCCTAAGTCAAGGTAGAGTGATAAATTAAGGATGCATATTCTTATTTGTGATGTAATCAATAGCTAGATAAATATGTATAAATAAAACAAACATAAATAACTAAAAATTAAATGTATGCAACATAAAAGAACCAAAAATGAAATAATACTTGACTGATTGAAAAGGAAGTGGGAAAAACATAAAAGAACAAAACAAATGGGATAATAAAACAGATATAGCAAAATGACAGACTGAAACACAACCACATCCAAAACTGTATTAAAGGTAAATGGAAGAACACGCCAATTAAAATCAGAGATTCTTGAAATGGATTATATAAAATAGTGGATCAGTAGTTTATTTTTCTGGAGAAAAAAAGCAATTTATGAGTCTAACATTATTTCTATGATAATACACATACAGAATTCCACAACATGATTCTAGAAACTCATCTTTTTTGGGAAGAGGAATAAAGGAATTGTTCTCCTTCCGGTATCTTCTTCTGACAGAGTAGCAGTAAGAAATTCCACAGGTCCATGTTCCTGCTTCCTCACCTTGCTAGCCTTGCACAGGGCAGGTTTCATCAAGTAGAACCTGCAGGGCTAAGACCAATGTCTGTTTTAATAGGCTGGAACTCTGGGTGATATTAGAGATCCAGTTTCAATATAAAGACCTAGATAGGTTGAAAGTAAAAGGGTGAAAAATTGTACCATGCAGACACTAATCATGAGAAAACTTCAGTGGCTATATTGACAATAAATAAAAATAGACATCACGATAAACAATGTCAGCAGAGACAAAAGGAACATATAATAATGGTAAATGTTTCATTTTGTCAAAAATCCATTAGAACCATAATTCCTGAGCTCCGAATAACATTGCCATTTCACAAGGAAATGGAGCATTCAAGGATTACAGCATCTAGTTAGGAACTTTCAGTGTTTAGCTCGAAATGGAATTTGAAGTTGCTAATAACACATGTTATAGTTATGAAGTTGTTTGTTATTCTAAGTTGTATGTAAAACACCACTATGATTCTAGAACTACATGCCTTGCAGTACTTGTGGCAACCCTTATAAAAGTGTTAACCTACAAGAGCCGAGCCGAGAATTCTGGTAGCATTTGATGTCTTCAGAACCCTTTGTTGTAAATTATTAATTTTGGGTTGGACATAGAGAGTCTAAACATTCCATAATGCTTTACAGTACTATTATTGCTACTGTGTAATCTATTTTTTCTTTTAATCAGGATCTTACTTCCTAAATATAGAAATCCAAAAGAAGTGCTATAGATAAAAAATGTTAGTAATATGATCCAGATGGTCCAACTATTCTGTCTGTCTGTTTTCTATTTCTTTGGTGAGATTTCAGCAATAATACTATATTGATGCTCTTGCTAAGGCTTATATTTAAACACTTTATTTGCCTTTATTAGAAACATAATTTTGCTGTTTTCCCTGGCTTTGTATTTCTACTGCACTAATTGTATCCAAAAAAAAAAAAAGAAAAAAGCAAGCCTAACATCTTTATTGAACTATGTAATTAGAACTAAAATCACATTATAGAAAACCTTTCAAAAGTCAGGGTACATCATTCATAAAGAACTACTTTTATTTATTACTATTTTAAGCAATTAAGCTTTGTGACCACTGTGATATTTCCCCACAGTACACCAAATATAAAAGTGGCACAAATGATTTATCACCTGTTTTGGACAAAATTAAAATAGTTACTGTGGCTGTAAATGATTTTCAAAATAATTTCTAGTAATGGAGGTAGTAAATTATATTACAGATTCATGTCTACAGTGTTTGAGTAATAATGATAATCACCGTTTTGTATTTTTCTTTCAGTTTTTTTGATCAAGAACCGTAGCATGTTTAGCATATAGTCTCTCATGCTATTTAAAAAGCAATCGTGTACAGCAATAATTAAAACACCGTAGAATGCAGCCTTCCAAACAAACAAATGTCAGTGTTTTAGTAGGGAATCTTGTAAAGAACACACAGGTCTTTGGATCATTCTCACAAATACCAGTCCAGGCTGGGTCAACATGTAAGTGAGACTGTGAACCTCTGGAGGATGTTCAGTGCACTTGATGCTCATCTCAGGTTTCAATATTAGAGAGTTATAGATAGAAGCTGATGAGCCTCACATATTACAAGAAGTAATTTCAAGCTCTTTATGAAAATAAGATAAAATTTCATTCAAGGCAGTTATCAGGCAGAGCATAGATAAAACTCATTGGTCTTCTCTATCATAGGAACAGTAATAAATTCTATAATTTACTATAAGAAGGGTTCTTGCCTGATTCAAATATTTTCAGATAGTTTCAAAGACTCTAATGAAAGTAAAACTCCATCTTATATAAATCATCCTTTCCATTTATTTTCCTAATCCGTCAGTGTAATTTTACAGGTCAAATAACCAACTTCGGAGGTTTTCATACAGTGAGAAGTGAATACAATGGCTAGAAAAAGTGGGTGTTTACATGGAGTTATTTCAACAGGTAAATGGGATTCCTTGGAAATTGTTTAAATTTGTGAAAGTAAACTAGCAGGAAGTTGGAGAGTAGTGCTCAGATGAGGTCAAATCTATCAAGAAAGCTATTTGATTAAATTGCTGTCTCACGAATAATCTATAATGATAATAGTATGATAGAAAAATATGTAAAAGTATTATTTACTGTCTAAGCAGAAGTATGTCTTGATCAGGATTCCTACAGTTAAAAATTACAAAATTCAGTTTCAGCTGATGTTAACTGAGATGGGATTTATTTGAAATATAATGGAAATAATTGATATAGAATTGAAAATATCGAAAAGTCATGTTGTCCTCCCTAATTAGCAAATAAATTTTATTTAGCAATAGTTATATGTGGTGACGTGTTTTTTTTCAGTGTTGTTTGTTTACTAGGTGTTTTAAGGTATTCCAGTTTTCTTTTTAATGTTATTTTATGTTACTGGTTATAAGTTAACTAATTTTGTGCATTTCTATGTGAATTCAAAAAGGATTTGTAACTACCTTTAAAATGATGTATCCATTCACCTCTTTCCAGGAGCTCTGCAATATAAGACAATTTAATAAGAGAACCAGAATTCTACATTCATTATTTTTCATGACCTAACAAAAAAGAGAGAATTTGAAGGAAACTTTATCTAATTTAATAGAAAAAGAAAAAACCTACATAGAAAAAAGAAAGATTAAAAAAAAGAAAGATACGTTCTGGTAATTTTGTGCATAGGCGTATCATTGATAACCAGTTTTGTTCCACCATTTGTTGTTGTTGCACTCTTTGATAGAGGGGATTATATAGCATTTAATTTTCTTAATTTCTCCCATGGTCGTAACAGTTTAAGGCTTATGTTCACTCTTGACTAAGTCATTTATTTAAAATAGTCACCATTGGCTTTGCTTTTCACTCTAAAGTCATTTGATTCAATACTGATTTATAGTAATCTGTCCTGGAAAAGCATTTTACATTCTGCGTCCTCTAAATATTGTTCTGAAAAATATCACTGTCTTTATGAAGTTAAAATGTGACTTAGATGTAGTTTATTTTATTGGTTCTTGAAAATTAATTTGAGCATTACATGTAAATGCATTTTAAAGGTAAGTTGCAACAAGCAAACGGGTTTCTCTCTATTGGAGATTTCAAAGGCTTCTTATGTTTTCTTTCTCTCTCCTCCCTTCTTCCTTCTTTCCTCATTTCTTCTTTCTCATTATTTTTTTTCTTTCTCTTTCTTCCTTCTTGCAAACCTGAACAATCTCTCTTCATCTTGACTAAATAGATGTACTTGATTTAGTATTTTAGTATTTATTAGTCATTTCTCTATTCTAAAGAGCAACATTTTTATTTAGGTTAAACCACATACTAAATTCAATTTATGTTCTAAAGACACCAATTTTCTTTTTATATGTATCGAGATCTCCTTTAAAAAGACACATAAATATTTGAGACAAACAGAATATGGGTAAAAACTGATGTGCATGTATATTTAACTTTCAATACAGGAAAATAATTTGTAAAGTTTTTAATACATAACTGAGGATTTCTTAGTGTAAGTTGATACCATGATCTCAATGATAGGCAAACATCCAATGATTCTAATCAGTCAGTTGGGATTTTTGATAAAATATTGATAAAGTAAAAATTCAGGTTTCTGAATTTTCTGGATTTTCTTGTCAAAATTCAAGTATATAATATAATTGCATGCATTTTATTCATTTGGTGTTATCTATGCTAAGGAAAGATTATTCTACATATCTTAACACATTTTTTGTTAATGCATGTTATTCTCTGTGAAACTTAAGAATGTAGAAGATATGTCTTCCTTTCAAACTGAGAATATATTAAAATAAGAATCATTGGATACTTCAGAGATCTGAAAGGATACATGTTATTAATTGAATTGAGTTCAAAATACTTCAAGAGAAATTCCAGCTTTTGGGGATCAAAGGGAGGAAAGAATACTATGTTATTGTTTCTTAACAACTATGCCTTAAAACTGTTTCTTAAATTATGTGCAGGTAAAATGAAAAATTCACATGACTGGTTCCCAAAGAATCACACTCTTTACAGTACTTAAAACACTCAAAATTTCTAACAATAAATAGTTTTATACCACCATTGACCAAAATTTGTTCATTGTAGCCAACTAGAAAAAAATAAAGGGACAATTAGAAAACATTATTATTTAGTTCTCTTTTTCAAGGTTTAAAAATCAAATTTGACGATGCATTTAAAAGTCTCATCTAATGTGTATTAATTTAGACTAATTTAGATTTTATATGTATATATACAAATAAGTAAAATTATGTAGTTAAGTAGCTAAGAGTGATTCCATGTGAAATTCATATTGAAATTATTTGAAGCTCTTTCTAATTAAGCATGACTCCTGGCTGTAAAGGACTATTTAATTGCAATCTGTATTATATCATCAAAGGTAATTTGCAGGTCTGTACAATCTATCTGCTTCTCCTATTCGGCAAAAGCTCTTTCAAAGAAATAGTAGAAATCCTGAGCATTCACAAGATGGCAGCAGTGTATCAGTAATGTTACTAATGCCTGCCATTCATAAAATAACAAAGCCATTGAGTTTCCAAATAGTGAAAATACTTTCAAATGTAGAAGTCAGGCCTAAAGGTAGAACATGATCAGAAAAGTAGAAAAACTTGATATAAATATTATATATTAAGCCTCAGGGAGACAGCATAAATACCATGACTTTTTCTTGTAGCAATTCCTTTTCTACTGATTTGTTTTTTCGTGAGGAAGTGATACAACAAGGAGCTTTTTATCCTTTCTCTCTTATGCAAGCTGTTTGAAAGGGAGTAAATTCGTGAATCTGCTTTTCATGGTTTATTTTGTATAATTTATTTTACAATTTCAGCAGCCAGAGTAAATTCTATACGAAACAAAACCACAAAATTTATGTATACTTTGTTTTCAAATTTTCATAGAATGTAGAAATAAGTGAAATTACACAGCACAATTGTTGGCGTCAGCTAGACCCATGTAAAGATAGTAGCTTCCACATTTAGCCATGTTACATAAACTCTCTAAGACTTGGTTTCTACATCCATAATATGGAGTAGGATCTACCCTTCAGGACAACCTTGAACAACAAATGGCACATACCTGTTATTATTGTCATTGCCATTAACACATGATGCGAGCTTACAGAATACACCCAAATATTGATGCATTTTCTATCAGTCTCAAATCTTTTCAGCAAAGATGATTAAATTCCTATATGCTTTTATGGCAAAATGCATTGCATTGTTCCCCCAGGACAGCCCCACTATTTGTGTGATTGCTATTCCTCCAACTTATCCCTTCATTCTATCTGAGTTATTGGTCTCATCATGAAAGTTCCAATGTGTTGTTATCACAGAGCCTTCTCAGATTTGTTTTGGTCAAGTCTTGACCATTTATCTGCACTGATCTTTTCATTGCTGTTGACCACTTCTTACTCTGAGAACATTGCTGACTTCCTTTCTCCTTTTCCATTATATTCAGTCACTCTGATAGTTTTTGAGAAAAAGTAAGCCTGTTTTTTTCATTTGTTTCATTACCAAATTGTCCTAAGTCACATATATGACCAGAGTGTTCACAAATATTAGGGAAAGAATTTTGTGTACTCCTGTTCTATTAGACATAGCATGTAAAATATAGAATGCACTTATGTAATGCTGAGCTTAGAGCTATATACTTCTGTTTACTTATTGCATAAAGCCCCAACTATTGTTTAATACCATTTATTGAAATATGACCCATATACAAAAAAATTACATATATAAAAACAATTCAGCACAAGGAATTACCATAAAATGAACATACATGTGTAACCACTGGCAATATGGAAATAAAAAGCTGCTCCACAAGTATACTTCATGGTTTGTCCAATTTTTATACCTCCCCACCTCCCCAAAAGTAATAACTACTGAGTTTTCAAGGTATAGATTAATTTTCCCTTTTTTGGAATTTCATATAAATGGAAGCATACACTTGCTTAAGCTTTTACATCCAGCTCTTTTTAGTCAACATACTGTTCATCTGACTCATCTTGGTTTTGTATAGCTATTGTCCATCTCATTACATTGGTGTATAACAGTGTGTTAAGTAAAGAGACAACGACATATGTATCCATCCATTCTGTAGAAATTTAGGTTCTTTCAAGTTTGGGGCTGTTATGAATAATGCATCTATATGCAATCTGATAATTACTTTTGTGAATTTCTGTGTGTTCACCTAGAGGTGAAATCGCTATATCTATAATATATTGCATATGTTCAATTTTGTTAGACGATGTAAGAGTCTTCCAATATTGTAATATCAACTTATATTCTCAAAAGGAGTCTATGAAAATTCAAAATGCCCCGCAGATGGTATTTTAATTTTAGATATTCTGGTAAGTACCTAATCTCATCTGAGTATGAGGTTTTTTAGAACATTTTAAAAATAAAATGTTCAAACACTCAGAAAGTTGGAAATAACTATGCAGTTAACTCCCACAGTCACCATATACATTGTACAATTAATATTTTACAGTTATTTTCTTCAAATCATTCTATCCACCATCAGTCCATATAGCCAGCCATCAACTGATCTTAAAATCTTAATGTGACTCAAAGTAAGTTACAGACATCATCATAAAACCACTAAACACGTCGACATGCCTATCATAAGCTAGCTAGGTTGCTATTTGTTTATATTCTTTTTGGAAAGAAAAGTAAAAATAAAACCCACAAATCTTAAGTTTATCGATGGATGAGTTTTGACCAATGCAATCTTAAGTCAAAATACTAATAGATATAGAAGGGTGCAATCACTCCAGAAATTTTTCTCATATACCTTCCCAGTAATTTCCACTCTGACAGCCTCCCATAAGAGGCAACTATTGGTTAGCCTGCTATAGAATTTCATTCAAATAAATAGAATCATACTCAGTAATTTTTGTGTATAACTTCTATGCCTCAACAAATTACGTATAATACCTTCACGGAGGTATAATGACATAAAGAAATTGCACATAGTAAAGCACACAACTTTATAAGTTTTAACATATTCTAATACACCTTTGCACTTGTACTCACCCTCCTATATCTCCCAAATTCCCATCTCTGGGCAACAACTAATGCTTTTCATTACTAGATATAGGTATACATAGTCTAGAATTTCATGAAAATGGGATCATACTGCATGAACTCTTTTTTTGATCTGGCTTTTTTCATTTACCATAATTATTTTGAGATTCATTCATGTTGGTGTTTGTGTCAAATTAATTCATATTTATTGATGACAAATATTCCATCGTATACATATGCTAAAATATATGTATCCATTAACCACTGATGGACATTTGGGTAACTTCCAGGTTTTTGTCTATTACAAATAAAGCTGCTATAAACATTTATGTACAAATTATTATATAAACATATACTTTTATTTCTCATGGATAAATATCTGGATGTGGAATTGTTGAATCATGTTGTAGTTTTAAATAAGAACCTGCCAAATTGTTTTTCAAAAAGTTCATAGCATTTTAATTCTAACTAGCAGTGTAT
>NW_017732366.1:487127-488080 GCF_001890085.2 Hipposideros armiger | reverse complement strand
CACTTTTTTTAAAACCTAATCTGAAAATCTGTGCCTCTTAATTATGTTTATGTCACATACATTAAATGTGATTGTTGATCATATAATTGAGTTTAAATTTAAGTTTCTATTTGTTTTCTAATTTCCAAAAATTCGTTGTTCCCTTTTCTCTGGCTTATTTTGGAAGGGATCAGTTCATTTATCTCCTGCCTGTCAGGAATCATTGTTCTTCATTCCCTCTTGTCTAGTGTTTGGAAAATGGTCATTTTATATATTTTGTGTATTTTTTATTTGTTTCAGGCTGCAGTATATATTTAGTACCTGTTATTTTATCTTGTCCTGAGGTTGCTATCTAGACAATGATTTAAAGCTGCTATTATAAATATAGTCAAGGATTCAAATTGATAAATGACTATTATAAAAGAACAGACAGGAATCCTAAGCTGAGAAATGAAAACTCTATACAACAGCCAAATGAAAAATGTAAACCTGAGAAATTCAATATCTAAAATTTTTAAAATGAACTGGTTGTGCTTAATTGCAGATTGAGATGACCGAAGAAAGAATGGGTTAAGGTTGATTATAGATCAATAGACATTAACCAATCTGAAGGCCAGGGAGAAGAAAATGTTTGAAAACAGAATACAGATCCTTAGAGATCTGAGGTACTCTATCTAATAGGCCTAAATATATATGTAATTGGAGTCTCAGAAGGAAACTAATGTGTGGACTACCTTTCATTACTATGCTTGTTAACCACTTGTGTACTCTTTTGTAAAGTGAATATTTAGTATCTTGCCTATTTTTTGTTGGGTTGTCTCTGTTTTCTTATTTATTTAGAGAAGATCTTTATATTTGCTGAATACAGGCATTGTGTTGGTTATATATGTTAGAAATATCATCTTCCATTCTGTGGTTCTTTTTTCTACTCTCAATTTGTCTTTAATTAATAAATGGTTCACATTTTAATAAGT
>NW_017732366.1:484337-486264 GCF_001890085.2 Hipposideros armiger | reverse complement strand
TTTTTTTCTTATTCTGTCTAGCTAGATGTTATTGATTTTGATCTCACTTATAGGCTTTATTTTCCAAATTGGTTTTCTTCATTATTTGTTTTCTATCCTATTGATTGCCATTCTGTTTCTTAATAGTAACTATTTTGGGGGTGAATTTGGGTTTCTTTTGCTCTTCTTTCTCTACTTTCTAAAGGTGGAAAATAAGGTTGTTGGTTTGAACCTTTCTTCTTTTTTAATAAATGCATTCAGTACTATAAATCCCCCGACGCACTGAATTTTGGTATGTTTCTGTTTTCATTTTTATTCAGTTCAAGGTACTGCTAATTATCTTTTAAAATTTCTTCTTAGATTCATAATATTTATGGGCTGAATTCTATCCATCCCCACTCAGTTTCTAAAACCCTAACCCCCAGTGCCTAAGAATGTAGTGACTACATTTTGTGATAGAGATTTTAAAGAGCCTTTATGGTTAAATGAGATCATATGTGTTGGCCCTACTGCAATCTTGCAGGTGTCCTTACAAGAAGAAAAAAGAGTACATACAAAGAGACAACAAGGGTATGTGTGTGCAAAGTAAAGGCTATATATAAGGACACAGTGAATAGGTGGCCATCTGCAAGCCATGGAGACATGTCTCAGAAGACACCAACTTTGCCATATATATATAGTTCTTTAGGTTAAACAGTTTCTGGTATTTTGTTATGACAAACCAGCAAGCTAATACACATAGGTTATTTAGAAGTGTGTTATTTAATTTCCAAATATTTTAGAATCTTGCATCTTTCTGTTACTGATTTCTCATTTAAGTCCACTGTGGTCAGAGAATATCCTTTGCATGACTTGAGTCCTTTTAGAATTATTGGCATCAGCTTCATTGGCCAGCATGTGGTCTATCTCAGCAATCATTCAGTGTGGCGTAGAACAAAGTATATTTTTACGTGTATGTTTTATGTGAAGTATTCTATAAATTTCAATCAAGTCAAGTTGGTTGTTGTGTTGCTCAGTATCATGTATTTACCAAATCTCTATCTACCTGTTGTATCAATTTTTTTTTTGAGGCAAAGGTGTTGAAATCTCTGACTGTAACTATGGATCTGCCTACATCTTCATGCAGTTCTTCCAGTGTATGCTTCATGTACTTCAAAACTGTTATAGATGCAAACTCCTTTAAGGTTATTAGGTTCTCCTGATTAACTGCCTCTTTTTATGGACAATTTTTGCCTCCTTTTATAGGCAATTAACCTTATTTATACATAGGACAGCTCATTATATATGTACAACTAGTACTTTGGGATGTGATGCTGGGCTTAAAGTCAGAGGGCAAATACCAGGGGAAAATGGACCTAAAGTGAGGGTCCAAAGACCAAACTAGAGATTCCGAGGCCAAGCTGGACCCTGTGTCGTTCTCTCACCACTTCCAAGCTATGAACGTTGATGTGGTGAGTGATCTGTAGGAGAAGCTGGGATCCGTTGTCATGGAGCTACACACACAGCAGGCCTAGGAACTGAAGAAGCTGAAGAAGAAGACCTGGTGGAGCTGGGGAAGCCTCTGGAGAGCTGCTGCCTCACATCCTCAGTTCAGCGACCTGTGAGCCGCAACAGTGCCTGGTGCCCTGAACGGACATTCTGAGTGTGGGATGGCTGTTGATTCATGTTTCCTTTCCAGTCTCATATAAAGTACCTCTTGTGACAAAAGCTAACCTAACCTGACACTTTGCAGGGAAGGGGATTCTCAGAATTTGTGGTTTGCTGCGCTGCCACAGCACAAACTTACCACATCTCCTCCCCGAGGGAAACAGCCAAATTCCATCAAGGCCAGCGGGCAGGGATGTCTAGATAATATGCTGTCACTTTATCATTATAAAGTAACCACTTTATCCATGGTAATTTTAGTTTTTTACTTAAATCTACCTCACCTGATATTAATATAGCCTCT
>NW_017732366.1:462962-483143 GCF_001890085.2 Hipposideros armiger | reverse complement strand
CATCATAAATCAAGTGCCACTGAACATCCACATCTGTTTCTGTGCCCTTTATTCTTTCTCATGGGCCTATTGCCTATGACTGCCCTGATAGTATACTTAATTTTATTTATTTTTTTATATATCATATAATGCTATTTTTATTAAGTTTTAGAACAGACAAAACTGTGCAAAACAACAAACATCCATCACAGTAGATGCATTTGGGAGTAGATGTGGGCATTGACTAGAAGAGGGAGGGCATGAGGAAAATTCGTGAAATGCTAGGAATAATCTAGATCTTGATAGGGGTTCAAAGTAGACAGATATATAAAAGAACCATTGCAAACATTGAACTCTAGGTAATGATGCATATACTAAAGTGTTTAGAGTGAAATGTGCTGATGTCTGCACTTTGAAATGCACCAAAAAATAAGATAAATTGATAGATAGATAACTGACTGGATAGAGAGATAGACGGATACATCCGAGATAAAGAGATATAGAGAATGTTAATTATAGAGCCTAAGTGATAGATAAAAGGTTTTTACTGAACAATTCTTCATCTTTTTTGTATGTTTGAAAATGCCCATAATAAAATGTTGGGGGAAAATGAGCGTTTATTCTAAAAAACTTTAGAAAACATGCCTTTTTGGAATTTATTCTAATTCAGGCAGAAGATATGAGAGCATTCTCTAAGGTTTTCATTTTCCATCCTTTTCACAACTTAAAATTTTATCTTATCCATTATATAATCTTGATTGCAGTGTTACCTTAATTGCTTGCTACCTTTATAAAATATATTCCTTAGTACCACATGTGCAATCCAGTGATTAAGGGGAAGAAATACAGTGCCTAATAATATTGCACTTTAACATAAAGTCAGCTTTAAAGTAAGTCTTGGTATATGGTAGGGTAAGTCCCTCACCTTGGTTCATATTTTTTTTCAAGATATTGCTAACTATTTTTAGTGATCCACATTTCTATGTAAACTTTAAATTGAAGATATAAAATTTCACCATGATTATTTCTTGGGATTTAAATAAAGTTTGCATGAAATCTTTAAATATATTTGGATATAGTTGATATCTTTAGAATACTGAAAATTCCTGTTTTATTCTGCAACATGATATATCACTCACATATATGTTTTAAATTGAGCTTAATACTGCCAGTATCAAGGAAATAAAGGAAAGTAAATAATAGGCTAACATTAAGAAAAGAAATATAATTAATTTCATGAATCTAATTTATGGGTTAACACAAATATACAAGGTGGTTTTCTTTTCAATCTATAAAGTTTGTCATCACCCATGTTATTTTTGCTATTGATAATATTAGTTATTTATCTATGATAAAATATTAGTTAAATATGATGTAGAAATTTAACAGTGTGCTTTGACTTACTGATTTCTCAGTGATATACACATTGCACATTTTATTTATGATTCTGCCTTTTTTTTGTAAATACCATACACATATGCACAAAGTCATTCTGAGGCAAATAAAAAATAGTATGTTCTCTCTAAGTGTACTGATGTTTCTTTTTATTCTCTGAGATTTTTATCTTTTTAGTTTATCTGATATGTTGTCTTTAAATTAAATGCCATAATTGTTCTTGCAATCCTGCAATTTATATTTCAATTTTTGGCAATAATAAAGAGTTTTGTGAGGTTGTGGGGAAAATGGCAAATTCTATTTTGATATTTTACATTCTATCCAATTTTTATCTCCATATTTCCATGTAATGCTCTTATGTTGCAGAGATAATTCTATATAAAGTTGTCTCAAATAATCAAATTAATCTAGATAATATTCTTTGAGATTGAAAAAAAAAACTGGCCATCATACCTTCCTTAGCTATTTGCACATGTTAACATACAAATGCTGATCATTATGTACATTAGCAAAGCCTTACTGCTTGTTTGTTAATGGATATGTTAATGATGAACAGATTATTGAAGAATGTGATTCTTACTTCTTTTCCTTTATTTGTCTACATTCAGAAAGTTTTAACTATTGTTTTGATAAAGGCAAACTTGGATGTTTTTTGGAAAATCATGAGTGTCTCTGGACATGATCTTGTACATATTTTCAATTCCTTACATTAAAACCTATCATACTCTCCTTCCACATTTTTCTCTATTTCACTAACAAGATGAAAATTTGGTATCAATATACAATCATCATTTTAAATTATAATAATAGCTAATATTAAGAAAATACTTGCTATGTGCCTGATACTGTTCCAAGCACTTAGCATGTATTAATTTGCTTAAATCTCACAGAAATCCCACTTGGATAGCAGTAGTATTATCAGATTATCAATTCTACTTAACAGATGAGGAAATGGAGACAGGCAGAGCTAACGTAATTTCCCCAAGGTCACAGAATTTGAGAATGACAGAGGCATGACTCAAATCCAGATGGTCTGGCTCCAGAGATAGCAGATTCTCTGTTTTTAACTAGCTTTCTCAAGTTTTAAAGTATATTGATGGACATGCAAAATTCTGTTGTTATATTGAAATGTGAATGATAACAGGACAAATTGGAAATTGGCAGTGACTATTACTTTTATTACTTTTTGTGCCATACTGAAATATGGAACGTATTGTGGATGCCTTAACTACCTTGGGGGCGGGGTAGGGGGGCATTTCTGTTGTATATTTTTACTGCATGCCTACAGTTTCCAGAGAGAATATCTTAATTAGGAATTGATTTTAATAGATGTACACTGATCATCCTGGTAAATAAGAAAATAACTAGCTACTCAAACCACAGTTTTGTTGCTCCATCATGCTATGCAATTATGCCATACCAATTTTTGAAGAATATGATGTTATAAAACTAAATACTCTAGTCCGTAATTATATTAAAAACTGATAGCCTTTAAGTTACAAAAATAACTGGTTGAATAATGATAACAGGCCATTGAATATGACGATTTCCAATGAAAAAATATATATATTTACCAAATTGAATTGTTTTTGTTCTTATATTACTAAAATAGATATGTTTTTATAGCTAGGGTTTCATTTATCCTTTACTCTTGAACTTGGTAACTGAGTTTAGATGTCTGTTTTCAAGCTATACTAAATTATTAATTTAGTGCTTTATGATAAATCACAAAGTGTCTATAAGATAGTACATATTATTCATAACTATTGCTATAGTCTTTCTAAAATCTAATTTACATAAGACTGAGTCAAATACAAACAGAGACACTAACTGTTATGGATTGGAAGGCAACATGGTAGTGGGGAAACGGTTCTAAACTTCGACTACATGAGATTTTCATTCCATTCCCAGTTCTCTAAACATCGCTGTGTGGATATCAGAAGCATCACTTAAACTCTGTGATCTGCCATCTTTCTGTTAAATGAGAGACCTCAGATAAATATTTTCTACAGTCACTTAAAAATCTAAGCTATTATGATTTGGTATTCTACATTTCTAGACTGTAGTTGTTTATCAATATCTGGTTTTTAGAGCTCAAAACTGCATTTGCTTATGCCCCATACTAAAACAAGAGAAACTAAACATCGTTTATGTCTATGTGAAATTTTAACTCAAACCGCATTGCCAATTAATGTCTAAAACAAAAATGTTATCTTCCCATTTAACTGACACCCCACTATCAATGACCCTGTCTTTAATTTGCATCACCATAATCACAGTCTCTATCATATAAAACCTAAGAAGCAATCTAAAATTGCTTTCTCACTTTTGAATTACCAAGTCCTGTCAATTCTTCATCCATACTAATAGGTATCTTTTCCATGTGAGTTCTTTTGATCATCGTCCATATCTGCTCAAGCTTCAAAATACTGTATTATGTTGCATCAATTCTATCTCTGTTCATCTTCCAAACTACTTTGTAAAATCTGCCAAGTTAAATACCACTTTTGTAATTTTAAGTATTTTCATAAATTCCAAAATCGGGGGCTGGCCAAGTGGTGTGTTGGTTAAGAGTTGGCTTGGTTTCCAAATTAGGGCCAGTGATGCTGAGCCCTCTACAGCTAAGATGGTGAACAACAGCTTGACCTGGAGCTGGGCTGCCATGAGTCGCCAGCAACGGCATAGGCTGCAGCCTCTGCTGCAGTGGGCTGCCATAAGCTACCATGTGGGCTGGCAGCCAGCGTGAGCTGCCAAGAGCCACCATGAGCGGCCGTCCAGTGGCCGGTACCTGATCTGCCTCACCCGGGAAGAGTGCAATGATAATGTGAACATGGGCCAGTGAAGCAACGTCCTCCACAACTAGACTGAAGAACAAAAGGACAGCAACTTGTCTGTTCCCCTTCCCCCAATTCTTCAATGCTGTTCCCCTCCCTCAATTCCCCAATAAAATCTTTAAAAAAAAAATCCAAAATCAGATGTTTACATTATTCCTTTCTCAGCTTTTCCTGCTTTAGATATGTTATATTCTTGGATAAAGAAGTTTTTTATTTAGTTTTTAATATATAGGAATATAGATGTTTAGAATATGTCAACAATAAATATTAAACACACAAATGTATGTTTTACATTAGTTTATGATGCAAATTGCATCATTTTGATTAATGTGTTACTCTGGAAATTATCATAACCCCTGCTGCATTTACATTTAAGATGATTGCTTCATGATCACTTTCAGAGTGATCAACTCAGCTGGTTTTTAATAATCTATTGACTTTATAAAATCCACTTTCTACAAAAAGTCTATAGCTTTTAGAAAAAATATAACCAATATAAATGACTATTTTATTCCAAAAATACTTGAGTGCTTTTTTTAACTTCAAAACTCCTATTAATGATGTATGCTAAATGGGAACTGTTTCTTTCAACAGATGTAAAATAATTTAATTTTAAAGTTATGCTACAATATCAAAGAGGAGTTATTTATTTATTTATTTATTTATTTATTTATTTATTTATTTATTTATTTATTTTAGCTGAGCCATCCTGCCATCTGTTGGCAGTTCAGTGACAGCTGAGCTCGGATCAGGAATCAAACCAGCAACCCTGTTGCTCACAGCCTGCACTCTTCAATGAGCTCTTAACCAACCAAGCCACTCGGCCGGCCCCAACATTCATTTTCTTAATGATGTACTAGGGCTCCAGGATTTGAATGTTCATAGGTATGAACAATGTAAATGTAGGCATTTGCAAATGATGGGGACTTAATAGATAAATATATGCTGCTACAAAATTATACATTTACAAAGAGTTACATGTTTTTGTGGGGTTTTTTTTCATGTCAATCCTCTTTACTTGTAAGAAGAGATCATAGTAACTACTAGGTATGTCACCCAAACAAAGCAATGGTACAGAAAAACTTAGGATTCTATGCCTGTTTGTCCATTATAAATGAATAGCTTCATTTTTTAAAAAAAAATAAGTATAAACATATATTTATTGAAAACTTTCTATGTGCAGGACAATATGGTAGAAAAAATTGGAAGCTGACAATGTGTCAAGATCTGACACAGATGTACCTTCACAAAAATTACTTGAAATTGAAACCTTTATGCCCATCACACACCTCTAAATTTTTCTGTGAACTTTGAAAACAGAATTAATTATTCCTAATGATTTTTACAAAGACATGGATTTTCCAAAATACTTCTTTAAACTAGCTACTCCTTTTTTATTTTTTTTTGGAATTTTATAGAAGCCTTACGTGTATTTTATGTTTATATTCTACATAGTTTGGCTATTCTTAATGTAAATGATTAAATGATTATTTTAGGATTGAGGTTATGCTTATCTGGCCATACATGAAACCAAAAAAATGAATATTTGTTATATACTTGCTTGTTTAGTTATAGTAAATATTCAAAGCTTCTAGTAATGTTTGACTTATAAAAGCCTCCTGGATATTCTAGTTTTTACTCAACCATCTTAAAAACAAAACATTATGGTCATAGCACATATTTTCAGCCTCATGCATAGGTGGTTATAATTGCTGCGTGAACTTATTTTGACAGAAACTTTACCTCTCCTTGCTTCTTCACTATATAGGAAGAAGGCAGAACTGCAGAATAGATATAGATTAGTGAATAAATAAAATTGCATCATATGCAGCATCTTTTATGTAATAAATCTCATTGAACTTTTACGTAGTAACAAAGTATTGTAGAATGAGCCAGAGCAAAACTATGGCTTTCTATTTAACTGCAGAATATGTAGCACATACCTGAGTTAGTAGAGATATGCCTTGTCCCAGAACTAGTAAATATGAAGGATTCTTTCTCTTTAATTTTCCAGGTATAAATTTCAAGGTTTAAAATGTACAATGAAGAGAAATATACTTTTGTGAGTATCAATGTGATTGTCAATATTTTAGGCATTGCCAGACCATAGCATTTAGAATTTATATGCCACAGAATTATTTTTGGAGAAGAGTAGCAAATGTTGGTCCTGTTGTCCTTTGGTTTCTGTTGCTTATAAATTTCTCAGCCTTTAGTGGGCCCAAAGAGTGTGATTTAATTTTTACTTCTTAGTCACTTTACTATTATATTGATATGGTGTTTTGTATTCAGAGAATACACAAATGCCGTGGTTTGGGTGTACAATTAAATTAACAATATTTATTTAGAACTAAAATGATTTTTTTTTTCATTTGAGTTAAGTACTTCAATGGGTAAATACTTTTATCTAAGAAAACATTATAGGTGACATTTTCTGAAAACTTTGCCAGTCAAAAATGTCTTTTCTCTCATAAATCGAGCCGGGCACAAAATTCTAGGGTCCCAGTTTGTTTTCCTCATGCTTTTAGAAATATTTGTATATTCTCTTACCTTTTAATATTGTAGATGAGAAGTCGGTTAATTCAGTCATCTATTATTACTCAGTTCTTTAGGGTAAAAACAGGTTCTCTTTCTCTGAAAGTTTTGTATCTAGTTCACAAAAATTCAATTTTAAATATTATTTTCCACGAAAAATATGGTCTTTAAAATAATCCCGTGAAAACTATCTTTGAATCTGAATTTATTCCAAGTTTAAAATTTTGATTAATATTTAATTCTTTCTGTTAGTAATCTCTTAGCAAAAAAATACAACTTTAATTCTATGGTTGCTCAAATTAATATGTTCCTAATAATGTAATACAACTGATTTTATACATCATGATTACTATATTAATAAATTCAAGATAAATAATGAAACTAAAAATGTCATTAGCAAATGAAAAATGAATTGATCACTTACTCTCTAACAAATTAGAGTATAATTTTGGATGATAAGGTGAACACTGTTTTTCATTTAATTAATTTTACTGAATGCCAGATATTACATTCCAGGCAGGCACTGTTAAAACACTGAAGCAATATAGCAGTACATAAACCAAGGTCTCTTATCTCAAAGTTTAACATCCAGTTGGGAAAAGATAGACAATAAGCACATTAACAACAACACCAACAAAAAGATATTTCAGATAAAAATAAGTAACTGAGAATACTTAATGTTTTTCTTGAAGACTTGTGTCATATATAGGCATAGGTGATAGTCTGAGGTTATATGATTTCTGACACAATTGAAGTATAATGGAGACTTGCTAGATGGGCAATAAATAAAATACCCTTTAAAATAAAAATGAAAAAAATGTGTTTTTGTAATGTGAAAAAAAATCAATAATATGTTGATTTTTAATTTTTTTCATTTATGTTTCATATGTTTTGAGTAATAAAAATTCCATTAATTATTTTAGTTAAAGAAGCAGAATTATAATTTTTTTAAAAAATTATGATCTCATGGCTTTTTGTTCAGTTTACCCACAAACAGCCTTCTTAAGAATACAGTCTGGTTGGATGTTTAATGTGATTCCAATATATAGTAAAGATTTGGAAAAAAAATTAGCTTAAAATTCAGGCAACAGTAATGCATCCAAACAGCCTTTACTACATGTAATAACACCATAGACGAGGAAGGATGATGGGATGGCTGAAATAGCTCTGCCTGTAATGATTTCATGGCCTAAATATAGTAAAAAATTTTGTAGTTTTATAATATTGCAGCTGCATAAATAGATGCATTTTTATTATGGGTTTCATTAAATATCAATTTAAAGGCAATCATTTAAAGGTAATAATTTTGCAATTTTTACCCTGAGTACAACTAAAAAAAATATATGCTTATTTTATGACTCTTAGTTAGAATTATAATGGATGGTATTAATTTAATATCATATCTATTACTGTCTTACTAGACCCTGAATATTATTTATTTTGAAATGTTGGATATTTACTAACTGCAAGAGTTTTAATATGAGACCTAATTAGAAGGACATGGTGGTTCCTTCCCACCGAATCACTATTACCATCCAGATAGCAGTGACATGAGCACTGCATAGACCACCTGCCTGAAGACAAAATGGGGCCAATTGGCACATGTACAATATAGGCATTTTAAAGTTCATTAGGAGAAAGCTGGCAAGCAGCAGCGATTTTCCCTGATAAAAATCCCTTGATCTTTTTAGAGGAAATGTCTTTTAATTGTATCTAGGAGTTCAAATGGACCACAAACCACTATAGTATATCAAGTCTCTATACGATCTTCTACTGTTTAAGTGCAACATTTTCATTACATCTAATTTAGTTAATTACACTTTACCTACCTAAATTCTCATGGCAGTTTTCATTGGATGCAACATTTAATTGCCTTGCTCCAAAGAGGCATTATTGTGAGCTATTAAACTGCTACTCTTCGTAGTTTCGGAATGGTTGCTTTCATTCTTGTTTCGGATGGATTCCTGGGTCAGTGTCTTAGAAGTCATTTAAGAGTAGAATATGTATGTTTTAATTCAGTTCTGATATTGTTAATGTGTCCATTATGATGTACACTAATTCTTGAAATATTTTATCAATTATCACTTTGTTTTTCTATTAAAGTAATATAAATTCCAGTTCTGTTATTTTCTCTTAATTTGAGCATAAGTGTATGGTATGTATATGTATAGGCAAATAACTGTTATAAATGAGTAAATAATTTTATAAAAAATGAGAGTTTGTTAATGGCCTATAATGTTCAAATTATGCAGAATGCATAGCAGTGGTAATCTGACACAGGTACATTTATCACGTGTCAATGACAAGCATTAATAGAACACACTTCATGTAACTGATGATAATTTCACTTCTAAATAAAAATTTAAAGCAACATATTGTGCGAGTCAAGTATAAAGGATAAAAACTGAACTATGCAAAAACAAAAAAAAAAGTCAGTTCTAAGATGACGTGTAAAGCCCATTGACCCATGCTGATATAAACAAATGGTGTTCTACACCCTTTAGCAGGTAGAGTATAAGGACATAGGAACAGGAGTGCCTCAGTTTTGGAAGTCTTCACCATAAACCTCCTCCTTTTCCAAAACTCCCTCCCCTTGTACCCCTACCACCACTGACTAGGCACAATTTTGATGGTACCTGGGACACAGGCTTCTACAAACAGAGTGAAAAGAAAGAGACATCAACTTCAAAAATTAATTTTGTTTGGGTTCCTGGCAGCTGTCCTATTGGGTCTCCCAATGGCAGGGTGAGAGGTGCATTTTCTGCTATCCCAGCTCTGAAGGCCAACTTTGCTATCAGCTCTCATGACAAATGTAATGACCAATCACCTGCCTGTCCACAGCAGCTCTTTCTCCTCTCATATCTTGCTAATTAATATGGAAACAATTACCCCTGCAGTCAATTAGACAACTCTCTCCCTCCAACCTCCTCTACTACCACTTTTATAAAACCACAAGATGTCCTCTGATATTCCAAGCAAGAAGTGATCATTGTCTTTTGACTCCATTGTTATTTAATTGTATGTTTTATAACACTTGCCAATCTTTGTCTTATATTATCTGTGCATACATCTTATGTGTCTTTCTAGATTATAAACTCTAGATTATAAAGGCCAAGTACTTCCTGACTTTGTTTCTCCTAATAGTCAATCATACTAATATATAGATGATTGAATACCTTTTTGAATGTAGTTAAGGGATCACATAACTACATGTTTCATCCAAACTGTGGGCTAAATTCTAAGGCTGATATCTGGCAAGAATAGACTGGTTTGTTAAATGTATACAACCCTATATGACTATTATTTGTTTGGAAACTGAGTTTTTCTTTCTAGATATTACTGGAATCAGCAATATTGGCACTTTACAAGGTAAAAATGTTCATGCAAAGAGTATTGTTTAATCATGGTTTTGTTGAGTAAGTAGGGATAGTATTAGAACCAAAAGCAAATGATGTAGGTCCAAACCCAAGCTGAGAAGTCTTTTCAAGTCAAACCTTTCCCTTGGCCACTCTGGCATGCATTGTTCTCTTTCTTTCTCCTTGGCTAATGTAGGTTGGGGTTCCTATGTTAGGAAATTCTAAGATGGAAACTATTTTAAAGGAAATATACTCGGGAGTGCTTTCTGAAGAAGAGGAAAGACAAGGCAAAGAGAATCACTGGACTGTGATTCAGCCCCAGTAAATGTCTCAGTGGATCCAAAATCTTTCTTGAACAGGGATGTCTCTTTAGAGTTGTTTTACTTTGAAGGAAACGGAAAAAATTTTTATATCCCCAGTCCAGTCGTTCCAAAGACAGGTACAGCCTTAAGCGAAGGAGCTCTTTTCAGCAGAAAGCAGTCCGTAACTTAGGAAGGACTCAGAAGCCAAATCTTTTGGCAGCTGCAGTGCTTAGACTCTGAAGTAGTGGTCTGGTTGCTCACCACAGTACCCACAAGAATGTGCTGCTATCTCTAGCCCTCACCCTTCCAGATAGTTGAAGCCTGGGTTTACCTGCATCTCCAGCAATTCCACAGGAAGGAAAAACCGTGTCTCACCACAGCAGCTCTCACCACTCCCTTAAGTTGGGAGTGATGTTTACGAAGATGATAACACTTTATAAAAAAACCTGTCTAATAACGACATTGGTGGGTAGTGCTGATTATAACTAATAAATTAATTTCCATTTTTACAAATAGAAGATTCTTCACAAACTCAAATTTTATTTATTTAAAAACTCTACTAAGCATCATATATTTCTGTGACTATTCATAGCAAACCAACTTAGAAGGATAAAAAATGAATCTAACACCTGTACTCTATTTTTGCATCTCATTGTGGGAAAGGAGTCTGGATATTTGGAAAAGGGTCTCTGAGATAGCAATGATACTCAGGCAGGTAGAAGTCAATGACTTCTGTATGAGTGACTAAGCCAAACTACCTAAATAACATAAGCCGATTTGTATGAAATTTACATTCCTGAATGCCAAAATATTTATTTACATTTATATAATTAAAAATATGGCAAGAGAAATTCCTAATTGGTTTTTAGCAAAATGAAATTGTGGAGGAAAATTATTTATTGAACTAGATAATACTCCTAGTATCAAAATAGTTCAGACAGTATACATATTAAGCATGTCTACATAAAAGCAGTCACTAAAGAATACCATAGATGATTGTTTTTCACAAAAATATCAGATAAAAATGCATGCAGAAATACCAAGGCACAAATTTAGACAGTCCTACTAAGTGTCCTACTAACATCATAACTTTACCTAAACACTGTCTTTAGTGGTGAATTAGAGCAGATTCTAATTTGTCTTTTCAAAGGGGTGGGCTAAATCACTTCCTGAGAGAAACTCCGTCTTGTTTACCTGTACTGTTTCTGTCCATCTCTGCTTGCAGTTTCGTTGTGTGTCTTTTGTTTGTTTGTTTTTGTTTTTTCCATCTAGGAGGCTGAGTTAATTCTGAATATTTTAATGTAGTATTCAGCACAAATGTATAATAAGAGATCCTTTAAGTAGATGTGTCCTACCCGTTTGTGGGTAGGACCACAACTTGGCTTTTTCTTTGAGACATGAACTTTGCTTTCCTACTCCTTGATATCACATTGAACACCTAAGAGGACATGTTTAGTCCCAACCATCTGGCTCTTACTGACTAACGAATAACAAACCACACTTTCCCTTTGATTCTATTTTAAGGTTAGACATATTTTTAAATTTTTGTATATATAGTGATTAATATATCATGGAGTATATGTCACAATAACATAAATTGCAATAATAAGATATACTCTAAGCACTTACTTAAAATTATTACTGATAGTTGTAGTTCTATATTATATTACCTCATATTATCAAGTGTATTCAACAACTTCAGAGACAGGGCTAAAGAACTATTTTGCCTTATATGTTTGTGTGTGTGTGTGTGTGTGTGTGTGTGTGAGTGTGTGTGTGTGTACAGTGGTAATTATTTGCATATACAATTTCAAATATATATAGATAATATTTCTAAGACCTAAATAGTGTTAAAATTACTCAGTTGTTTAATAAACAATTCAATATTAGATTTATGTTATTTTGATTTACTTTTTTTAAGCATTTCAGTATAACCTGGGTATCAAAGGATCTTAACAGCATTTAGGATAAACAAGGTTTCATTAATGTCTATACCCTAAATTTGTTTTCCAATTTTTTCATGTTGGATCAAATATTGTCCTCCAAAAGTGTGTATCCATATGTACGTATTTCACCATAAACTGTAATTGTTGCAAACCTCAGAGGGGTCTTGCATGCACCCATAAATCCATCTGCTCTGCCAACTAATTGCTTGCTTTCAAACTGCTCTGCCATTGCTGTACTCTATACCTTTGGACGAGACTGTAGTCCACTGAGTTGTCTGGTGGCACTTCTACTCCTGACGGACACAACAGCTGGTCCATCACTCGTGCCCTGATAGGGCCTAGGAATACTTTGGGGGGTAAATTTCCACTGATTTACTCCGGTCACACCATTACAATTCATGATGTTTGAGGCTTCCCTAGGATCATGAAATGGGAATACTTCTTTCAGGGTTAAGTTCACTTCTGGTTGTGAGGGTGATTGAGGTAGTATTTTAATAGCAAGACTGTTTGGACACTAAAATGTGGACTTTATTGAGATAGTTATTTCAGTACACACACACACACACCCACACCCACGCACACACACACCCTCCCTCCTACCTTTGCTAGCATGAACATCCTAGCTCATGTTGGTAGATCAGCTGCTCTGTGGTTCACAAAAACACAACCTGTGACTCACTGTGTGTACTCAGCATTCCTTTATGATAAATTCTCTGCCAGGGACCATGTCCAGACAATTTGACTATTTACTTTCTGATCCATTTCTCCCTCTACTCTTAGTCTGTTCTGTATTGAGAACAGAGAGGGCAAGGCTGACACCTGAAAATTTGGGTATCACAAATCCTTTTGTAAACTGGCTTCCAACTGGATTCATCCCATGAAAGGCATTGAGAAGAGAACGTGTGGCTCATTTTCATCTATTACTTTTTTTATTACCATTTTGTTTCAAAAATGAAAGATCTTAGAGAACTATCCAGATTGCTCAATATTTGGTTCTTGGCTTTTTGTTTCCACATTTGTAAAATTTCACTACACATCACATTCTCTTATGTACCACAAGTACCATGGTAAAGAAAAATTGTTCTCACTTTTCTGAATCCCTTAAAATTTTCTCAAATAATCTAATTACCTGTTGCATATATCATTAACATCTTTTACCTCTTTGAAACAAACAATGCAAATTGAGTTTAAGTACCCATGCCTCTCATTAAAGAGAATTCTGCTTGCAAAGACTGTAAGTCCCTTAACAATTAGAGTCTGACTTCCATTTGGAGCTGCTGGCAAATGTTAGCTTCAAGGTGTGCTGGGACATACTTGTGTCTTTCTATTCCAAATTGGGATGGAAAAGAGGTTCTCTCTCTATGAACAAAGGTACAGTTTTGTTGCTTGACTTCCAGATGGAACAAAGCCAGCAACTATGAATAGATAGTATGTTTGGCTTGCACAGCAGTTTCCAGAGCATCTTTCAAGGAATAGTTCTAAATCATTAAACTTGTTATAGACATTTATCTGCACTTAATAATACACAATGTGTCAGTGTTACAATACTGATACTATAAAATAAGAAAGGTGCATATATCTTATTAACATTATTTTCCTGCTGATCTGTCCTTTCTGAGAGATATATGTTGAAAAACTAGGATCATGCTAAAAGGCACATTTTGAATGTATTATTAAAGGTAGTGAAATGTTGTGTTTTGTTTTTTAAAACTAAAAATTTGTAAGGCCGTGCTTGGCTTTTAATTACATCTCAGTCAAAATCTGCTCACGTACGAAACTGTGTTGTTGTTGATTGAGTTGTTTCATTAACAATATGAAATGAGACACATGAAACACTGGGGAAAACAGTGAGATTTGGTAGCATAGAGTAAATTCAAAGAGATGATTTGAAGGTTATATGGTAAAAGTTCAGTTTCTCCAACTAATTAGGGCTGTTGGGACTATTATAATGTTTAGTTTCTAGGTCAAATTAAGTGTAGTGGCTTATTCTTTAACCAAATGAAAAATTAAAGTTAATGAATATTTTAAAATACAATTATTTTCCCTTAGAAATCTGTCACCATTTATTATTTCCTTTTTGCTTTTTTTTTAGCAAACAGAAAAACAGATGGTTAAAAATTATAGTTTTATATATATAGTATATATACAAATATATTTGTATATATACAAAATATATATATATATTTTTTCAGCATTAAAAAAAAAGAAAAAGAGCTACCAATCTATGAAAAGACATGGAAGAAACTTTAATATTAATAAGTGAAAGAAGCCAACCTGAAAGGAATGCATACTTTGTGATTCGAACTCTATAACATTCTGGAAAAGGCAAAATTATGGATTCAGTGAAAAGATTAGTGGGTTGTGGCAGGGGAGAGAGATAAATAGGTAGACCATAGAGGATTTTTAGGGCTGTGAAACTACTCTGTATGGCATTATAATGATAAATACATGCCATCATTTTACATTTGTCCAAACCCATAGAATGTACAACACCAAGAGTGAATCCTAAGGCACACTATGGACTTTGGGTATTTATGATGTGTGTCAGTGTAGGTTCATCCTTGGTTGTTTTTTTGTTTCTTTTTAAAGGACCATTGTAGTGAGTAACGTTGATCATAGGGGAAGCCACATATGTGTAGGGATAGAAACTACATGGGAAATTTCTGTACTACCTCTTAATTTTGCTGTGAACCTGAAACTGCTCCTAATAAAGTATTAAAAATACACTAATAAACAAAATATAATTTTTTGACCCTTGTCATAGTCCATATTGAGGATTAATTTAGGAAAAAAATATAGTCATGAACAACAAAAAAGGGGAAAAGTAGGTCCTCAAAAAAATAAAACCTAATATCAGTAAAATAAAGACAAGAAATAAATGAAAATATTCAGTTATTTCCTGGCTGCCTGGACAACAATCTACTAAATGAAGCTTCTTAAGTAATCCATGGCTTCTATCTTATAAATTAATTTTCAAATAATTTATTTCACTCAAGTAGGAGCAATTATAAATTTTAAGCATCCAAATTCCCTTTTCTGAATAATCCATTTATTTTATTTTATGAATTTAGTTCATAACACTGCTATAAATTTATCAGTGAAGTCAGAGACATCTTCATGTTGTTATTTTCATCATTATTTGTATGTTTGCTGCCTTGAACTTTTATTGTTAATGTTGTATAGAACCCTTTTAAGTGCAAAGGCAGTGCAGACTAAAGAAAAAGAACAAATAACAACAACAACAAAAAAACAACAACCCATGTCTTTAATAGGAAAAAAATGTCTTAAGCTTACAGTGTTTTTTATATATTTTTGAAAGTCCATTTTGCTAGTTGAAGTTAATTTGCATTTGAAAAAGCTACTTCAGAAATAAATCCATCCATTGAATTCAGATCATTTGATTTTACATCTGATAATTTTAAAAAATAACTTTCTTTTTGCCTTAAAGGCTGATCCTAGAATTTCAAAAATCTCTTCTTAAATTACCTTAAATCATATGAATTAAAAATGAAGACGGCATTTTTCCAAGTTCCTAATTTCTTGAATTATACTAACAAAAGGCAACAATTATGCTACTTTATGTTAAATAATTCTATTTACTTTGTTTGGAAAGTATCTGTTATTCTTACTGAAATATTAACTTACTATATAACATTTCATTTTAACTGCATAATTATGGAATCACTGTGTAATGCTAATTTAGATATCAAATTCATATTTTAAAAATTTATAGAATTCTGTATTTAAAAATAAATATTTTATTTAGTAGAAACTCAAAATTCTTCAGTATTTATAGTACCAGACAAAGGCTTAATAAATCCTTTCAATTATTTATTATCTCAAACTCTTTTACTTTGGAAAAACAATGTAAATTGATGGTGTTTTGCTGGTTGCAGAGAGAAAAATCCAGATATCTTTATAAATGCACCTATTATGTTTCTCTAAAAAAGTTAACTTAATTTTTATACTGCTAAATATATATGTGACACACTTGTTAGGAATTAGTTCAGAAAAGAAGTTACTTTGCCATTGGAACTTATATTGAACTGCTTCTGTTACTTCTTGAAATTGCCAAGCCTTATTGGGTCTATTTTCAATTGGCACCTATTTAACTCAGCCTGGATTCCTTGTAAATTCATTTCTGTGATACTATTTTAGTCATCCTCAATTTTTCACTGATTTTTTTTTAATTGAAGTTTATTGGGGTGACAATGCTTAGTAAAGTTACATAGGTTTCAAGCGTATAATTCTGTAATTCATCATCTATATATCACATTGTGTGTTTACCACCCAGTCAGTTCTCCTTCCATCACCATGTATTTTGATCATCTATCATTTCTCTTCCCCCCTTACACTCTGGTAACCACTAAACTGCTGTCTATGTCTATGAGTTTTTGTTTCTTTGTTTGTCTCTCTTGTTCCTTTGTTGCATTCAGTTTGATATCCTGCATTATCAGTGAAATCATACAGTTCTCAACTTTTGGTATATATACACAATGGAATACTATTCTGCCATAAGAAAAGATGAAATCGTGCCATTTGTGACAACATGGATAGATCTTGAGATTATTATGCTAAATGAAATAAGTCAGACAGAAAAATTCTCACTGATTTTTGACTTTCTAATTCATGCCCCTACATGCTTAATGTGTCCCCTTTTACCACTCTTAGACTGACAGGTGGCTGCAGATAAAAGTGCTTAACTCTGATTTTTGAAAACAAACAAGTATATAATTTTTAACCACTATTGAGCACTCAATGTTACTCACGAGCCTTTTTACTTAACCCCATTCAACTCTCATACAATTTCCATAGTTCCTATTCTAAAATATTCCTCTCACCTAAAGTCTCTGTTTCATTTCCATCTTCTCACAAACGCAGACTTATCTTGTTGTATAGTTAAAAACAAGGAAACAAACAATAACAAAAATATCACCAGGCAAAATTCCCCTAAATATCCCTCTTCTCCTATTCTTAGTTGTATCACTGATATTTGCATTATTCTCTGCTCAAAAAGGAGAGGTGCTCATACTTTAGCCTGAAGTGATCATAAAAGATTGCATAGTAATGTGAACCTTGATGAAAGTTCAAATCTTGTAGAATTAGCCAAAAGAGTTAGGGAAAACCATTTAAGCACAGAACCATGAGAGAATGGGGAACATTGAAAGAATTGAATAGTGTGTGTAACATGTCCTTTTGTGTGTGAGCATGTTATTGCATCCTTGTGTGTATGTTAGTGTGTATGATCATGGGTTGGAAAGGAAGTGAGGGGGTCACTAACAATGGGGTAGTTTAAAGTTGGGAGAGATTTATGGGAATATAAAGAAGTCTTAGAGGAACACTATCCAAGGCTTACCTCAGAAAAGAGTATTTTTCAGTGGAAATAGAGGACGATGTTGAAGTCAGATATCCTTAAGAAGTGAAAATTTAAAATTTAAAAAAAGAAAAAAATTGACAATATTAGAGGAGACAGGGAGAGAATTGAATGAACTACAGTGTTCTGGTTCAGATGACTACAACATAGGGAAAACAAGAGAGGTGTGACTTTTAGGAGAAAGATGATGAGCTTGGTGAAGATACAGTGAATTTGCAAATTTTTGACAAGCTAAGGGTTAAAGATAGCCCTTAAATGTAGACTCCACTTCTTCAATTTGTATTTTTTTTATATCAGAGAACACTGATTTCCAATCCAACTATTTCACTAAAACCAGAAATGCTTGAGTAACCAAGAAATACTATCCAAAAAATAACAATAAGCGTGCTCATGTTAAGGGGAATAACATAACTATACATTTCCAGGTTTGACAAAGGTGACTAAGTCATGGTTTCTATAGAAGGTACATAATAGATTTTTCAACATGATTAATTTTAAATTACTATATTCTAATGAGAAGATATCATTGCTTATGTTCCAAGTTTGGTCAGAGCCTAGTTTTTTTTTTTTTTGTTTGTTTTTAAAGGTGGATAGAATACTGAGTCTCAAAAATTTGATAGAGTTGTGACTACCTAAAATTAAAATTTAACCTGCTTTTCCATCATCTTTTTACCATTGAATTTGTATTTTAAGTATAGCTGGAGAGAAATTTAAGATTATAACAGACTGTATAAATATATATATATATATATATTTTTTTTCATTTAGATAGCTTTTTTTAACCTTTCATGCCTGTAATTCCAACTACTACATTGGAGCAAAGTAAATCATATCAGATTTTGTTCACAAACTATATTTGCAGGTTAATTAGGCATCAAAATACTTATATGAACTAGGAGTAAAAGCTGTTTGGAAATAATTTTGATGGCATAAAGACAGAGAAGGATACCTTAAGAGTTTATATGGAATGTTTTATATGGAAATTTGCTAAACATATATTTTGAGATGATGTATGTTCAAGTACAATATATATTTTAATAGATAACATCTTGAGGAAGATAAATCTGAATTTAAAATTGGGTTGTGTACTGAATATATTTTTAAGAACAGAAGTCTCCTAAGAGTTTACTAATAGCCTTACTTTAGAGTACATTACACATATGAAAAAAAATTTTAATAGTATCTTAATGTAAAATCACAATAAAGACCATTGAGTCTCAAATATTTTGAAATTGCAAAACCTTTCTATTTTAATTGAAATTGTGATACTAAAATTTTTTGTGTAATGACTATTAAAGATAAGTGAATTCAAATAAATTGTATTGTGTAGGATTTTAGAACACTTCCATGATGTACCTATTACCAGGGGTGTTGTCAAAATATTTAATAACTAACATGACATGGGATCATCTATCAATTCAGTAGAGATGATAGAGAATACCAGTTCAGATTAACAAATACACAAATGACAGAAATTTGTAAAAAGTAAATTTGTATTTCCAAATGGCTTTCTCTTTTATCAATACACCAGAACAATGCAGCTTAGTGAAGCCTGAAAATAAGATGATCTGTCAAAACTATGAGTTTTATTGCTGTAAGTTTATAAAGCACTTTGGTTAAATTATTTCAAATGATTGTCACAACTCTTTCTATTTTCTTTATTGTAATTCTACCCTTATCTCACCAGATAATCTCACTTAAAGAATTAAAATTTAGAGAAACTGCTATGAACTTGTCTGCTCATAATTTCAAATTGTTTTCAACTGCTAAAATTAAAATAAAGTTATTTCTTTAAAAGTATTCTGATATATACATATTCTTCATATGCATAACCTATAAATAATCTTTGAGTTAATATAGATGGACCATTTATATAATAGGCTTAATCAAATTACAAAGTGAAATTTAGAAAAACAAAATTAAAAATATGTTTCCAAAAATTGTTGTATTTTTACTCAACAAAGATTACCTGAGTAATAAACCTGCTTTCTAATTTATTACTGTTTTTGGTCTTTAGAATTCTGACTGGTTCTATGCATAAGACAAATCTTACAAATAATTGCCAATGACCATATTCATGATGGCTCTATAGATTGGCTTCTATATTCTGTTTCTTTTGCCTGTTTCAGTGGCACTATATTGACAAATTGCCTTAACTGAAGGGCACGAATTTGCATAATAATTTGCATAAAGAGTTTAATCAAAAATAAAATCAATTCTGAAATCCATTACATCTTCATGATAAATTAGGAAAATTACATAGAAGATGCAAACCCCAGCAATTAGAACTGGCATTTGGTCAGCAGTTTTTTTTCACTTTCTTTTTCCAAGGAATAATTACCATGACCAGTGATAAGGGGACAATAGGTTAAGTACCCCCAAAAGTCGTTAACATCTTAAAACTTTGACAATTAAACTGCACTAACAAGTAGAACAGAAATTGCAAAGTTATGTTATTAACTT
>NW_017732366.1:454860-462437 GCF_001890085.2 Hipposideros armiger | reverse complement strand
AATGCTCAAGAAACATCAGTTTTTTTTCACTTTGTGCTTCCTAAAGAATTTCATTCTTTGGTTCATCAGCCTTAGTTTGATTTCTGAGGTATTTTACACTAAGCACCTAGCTATGATTCTCATTGCTTTTATAGGTAAAGAAGAGAAATAATGATGAGAGCTGCTGACTTTTCCAAGGCAAAGCATGTATGACATTCCAATTAGTCAGATTTATTCAATAAATTATTTATAGCATCAAAATAAAAGATGTTAACCAAGTTTCCAAACTCTTTGAGACAAGCTTACTCTAACTTTATCATGTACACACATTACACATATATCTGATGCAATAAGTAATGCACCCTACTAGAGACAATGGCTTAGAGCTTTATGTTTTGTCTTATGTTAAATTAAAATTTTAATATGCAATAAGTTAGATAAATGTACTAGTAAGTTTGACATGACTTTACCTCCTATCGCATATCAGAAGGAAGTCTGACAACTATTTATAAAAATATAATTAGTTATTCTTTTGATGTGTAGGAAATCCACAAAAGTAAAAGAAAAGTGTGAATTACTTATTAAATTTTATGTAGAGATGGTCTTGTCTTTAAATAGTTTGTGGTTGTTAATGGAAAAATGCAACTACCTCAAATCCAGGTCTAAGCAATCAGTCCATCAATTGAATGGGAAGTATCAAAATGAGAAATATCTGTAGATTAATTATAAATATCTGAATTATTTCTAGTTTCTTCAAAGACAAATAGCATTCTATTTTTGCCTTATCTTAAGAACAGCCTGCCAAGAGAATAAATCATAAATAGAAGTGCAGTTTGTCTCTGGGTTCATAAAGAAATTGATTATAAAACAATATTTCCTCCTGCCCCCTTCTCTCCAGTTATTTTTTTTAATTAATGAAATCAAAGGAAAAGTTCATTCATTTCCTTTATGTCTTCAAAAACATTTAGAAAATATGCCTTGACACATCTGTTTTTGGTGCTATTTCAACCAGATCATCCTGAATTTTCTTCCAGGATAAAACAAACGAGGATCTAAAGCTGTGAAAAGTTTAACTGATGTTTTGTTTAGGTTTTCTCCTTCTTCTTAATTTTGACCTTTTGTTTCCATTCAGCTTTAGAATGATGTCACTCATGCTAAACTCTAAATTTGTATCAACCAGCACTTGTATTATTCTGTAATCAGGTCCTGGCATTTAAAATAGCAACGAATGCATTCTAAATGGCATTACTTACAAATATTGTTAATATTTAGAACTTCTTTAACATCCTAGTACTAAAATCAGCCTTTTATCTAGGAAAAAATAAAAAAATAGGCTTACCTATATGTAGCTAGGGTACGGAAT
Organism: Hipposideros armiger; assembly: GCF_001890085.2. Lineage (NCBI taxonomy): Eukaryota > Metazoa > Chordata > Mammalia > Chiroptera > Hipposideridae > Hipposideros > Hipposideros armiger. Next base: position 461,095 of record NW_017732366.1, on the reverse strand, counting down.
GAATTAACTAATAGGCATACTATGCTTCTGGGACAAAAATTAAATGGAAAAAAGTTTAGACTAGTATTCATTTTATTGTGTATTTCTTTCCTTTAATATCACTAAGCACTGAGGGATTTCTATTGAAACCTGAATTACAGTAATATTATCTATTTATAGAAGGAATAAAAAAATATAAGCATGATCAGTAACAAGAGGAGAATACAGCTACACTTCTCTGACTGTGTTTTATAAAATAATAATCTTGTAGGATCTCAAAGCACTCTGTGAACAATAGAAATAAATATGAAGTCCTTTAACAAAAAAAAAATGTTTCACTTTATTTAAATCGGATTTTTCCAAACTATTTGGGGATGACAACGGTCTTTCATGGAATTGATTTTTCACTGGAATATTGAAGAAATGCAGACATTTAAAAAATCATTTTAGCATTAAACGAGTTACCTGCTTCAATGTCATATAATTATCAAATAAGCACATGCATGGAACTTTAGAATTAAGCACAAATATATTTTAAAGAATTGTATCATAAACAGGACATAGAGGACAAATGTACAGTTTTTAAATGACTACAAAGTCCAACAGATTACATAATATTGGCCACCATATGAACAGTAATAGGCAAAATATAATCAAATACAAATTTAAATTTGTTACTTGGTTATTCTATGAAATAGGGTAAAATATAAAATATAACTTATGTGATGACAAAGGAAATCTAAAATCAGAAACAGTTAAAAAAAAAAAAGAAGTATCACAAGGCCTTGCTAAATATTGTGAAAATCAACCAGCATTCACCATCAATTTTACTTTTTTGTCAAAGAGAACAATAACACAGAGCAGGGATCTTTCAGGCAGCTTGGCTTTTGCATAATGTATGGCATAGTGGTATTATTCATCAGAGTGCATTCTTTGCCAATCATTGGGACAGTTTCCCATTGTGTAGTGGTGTAAAAGGAAGCCTGAACAACTGGAAGGAAAGAATAAAGAAAAAAAAATAAATGGATTTGTGTAAAATATTTATTTAAAAAGGTACTACAAAAATCATGTTTCAACTTTTAAAATAATATCTGGGTTGAAAATAGTTTTCAGCCAACATTGGGCTATCTATGACACAGTATTCCTGATCATGTACTCAAAAATTATTTTAACGTCTTTAATGCCAGTGAAGAGTGACTTAGTTTTTTTTTAATGAGATGAAATTGAAAAGAATTTCTGTCAAAATATTTTTCAAGTGTAACAATGAATTTATAAGACTCTAAAGTTAACTCTACAAATATGGAAACTTGAGTTTTTAAAAGTATGTTTAATGTTTAGGTGTGATTAGTTCTCTAATCTACATTATATTGTGATAGGTCATAAAGCCAAGAATTGACTATATGACTAGATATTTTAGTCATATAGGTCTGATGATTATCTTAAATAAGTTTCCCATTAGGCTTGGAACATTGCTTAATGTTGTATTTTGCCAAAGTAACTGTGTTCGTATATCGCCATTTGTACATGCCAATTCAAGGTGATGGATTCATATAAAATCCCAAGAGAAAATTTCTCTACAGTATTCCTTCCTCATGGAGGTGTACTTATTTTCTCATTAATATTAACATCCATTCTCGTGTAATAAAAACAAGCACTCCTTCAATTTTTTCCCTAACATCAATATGGCATAATATAAAGGTAAATGTTGATAAATTTAATTGATACAGACATTTACATTTGTTTTTTTTTATTCTACTTTGAATCTGAATGATTTTTCACAAACCTCTGTTCTACATCACAATGCATTCTACATCACAATGCTGTATGATTGTAGCACTGTGAAAAAAAGAAATCTTAAATTCAGTGTCATTCAAAATTATTTTCAAAACTTTTTTATTTTCAATTCATGATGCATTTTAACTTTTTCTCCTCAAAGGAAGATCTTTCTTCTGTTTTTTTTTTCTTTACTGACATCTGGCAATGTTCATTTCCTCTTAAGAAAATATATTTTATTAATACCAATTTATAATACAACACTTTCATGACTCACAAGTTCTATGACTCCTAGAGTATATTAAGTGATACTAAATTAAGTTTTAAAGTAAATTTGTTTTCATGATTGATGTTTTTCATGAACTCTAATTTAATGTAATTCAGAGTCAAACTCTATTACTATAGTTTGGTGAAACAATGAAGTTTGACTACTAACGGCTAAATATAACTGCATAAAGATTATAACAAACTAATCTTAATGTGTTTCAAATATGATGCAGCAAAAAACTTTTTTTTTTTACTTTTGGGAGATAAAAAGTGAAAGTTGAACTGCAATTACTCATCAGTCATCAGTAGGGAACAAACCATAACAGGGTCTCATTTCCATTGCCAAAAGTTCTTAGAAATTACAAGGATTTATAGAAGAAGGTAATCAAAATCAAAGACACAAACACTATAAAAATAAAGTATGGGCTTGGACCTAAGGGCATAAAAATTTTAGAATTGGAAAGAACAGAAAGATATTTTAATCCTTAGATCACTTAGATCACATGACAGGGAGAAGTGATGCTCAAATTCAGGTCTTCCAATTTGAGGTCAACTCCCATCTTGAATAATGACTTCATTCTGCCATCTTGAATAATGACTTCATTCTTCCATATTAAGATGAATGAGAAGCCAATATTTTAATTTCATCTATGGAAAAAAAATGTATTAGAGCAGACCATTCATCCTGAATCTTTTTATTTAGATTATGTATAGAATAGAATAAAGTAGGACCTTATAGCAGCCTGCTTATCAAAGTCTTAAGACCACTTTTCTGCAAATTTCAAATACCTCATCCAACTTTTAGAAGACTTTAAACATTTATGGATAATAATGTTAGCCAATAATGCTTTCAAATATTTCTCTTTCCATTATCACTTAAATCACTGATCCTTATGTACAAGCCTCCATTTCTCCTTGTCACTGCCATATCAGTCCCTTCAATTAAGTAAACTTTGATGTCTGAGCCATACTCTGCCTCTGTACTCTGTGTCCTGCTATCATATTACACATTTAATCAACAATTGAGCCTTGGAATTCCATCATCTCCTCAACCCTAGTGATCCTCTTTGCCCATTTCAGCTACACATTTGCATGCTTATATCATATATATGAATACTCCTTATATTAGTAATAATAATTACTAATATTAGTAATAATAATTATATCAGGAGCAAGATTTATTAACATCTGAGTGCTCCCAAGTTCTTCCTTTCTCTTGTACATCTCTCCTCCGTAAGATAGTTTTAATGTGCTTTCCTGAGACTGATTAAGATTTGAAGGCTTGTTGAGAATGCTTTTGAGAACACTTACCAAACTGTATTTTTAAACTTCTGTTGCCTATTGTGGTAGATTATGTGATTGTTCTCAGTTATTTAGTTCTCATACCCTGTTAGAATATTATGTACCTCTACCCATTGCCATGTAATTTATAATGTTTTCCTATGGGAAGAGTATTCTTCCCTCCTCACTGTCAGATTTAGTCATGTGATTTGCTTTGGCCAAAGTAATGTTTATACAAGTTCTAAGCAGAGGCTTAACCACCTTCCCATGTTTCTACCAGTGCCCTTGCTCTTTCATTTTGCCAAAAGAACAATGAACTCGAGTTTGAGACTACTCTTCAGCCTGAGTCCGAGAATGAAAAGACACATGCAGAAGAGCTATAAAGTTAGCAAGAAAGAAATAATTATTTTAATGAGTTTGGCAGGTAATGCATGCAGGTCATGGGAAGCTGCAGTGTGAATCATGATGATAAGAGATGATTTGTGTGTTTTGGCACATGAGATGTTCCAAAGCATATTGAGGACAAAGAATATTGAGGAGAAAATGAAGTCTTAAAAAGTACTTTAAAAGGTAGTGCTGTGGGCTTTATAAGGATGATTTACAAGGCAGATGCAAGATTAAAGTTATTTTAAAATTGATTTTGGTTGCTGAATGGTACTCTTGAAATGTGAGACCATGTGCAGTTTAAATAACATGTGTCCCAGGCTTATATTCAGAGCATATAAAAATAGCAAATCTTTACTGAGTACCCATCCCTTTAAAATCAGGATTTAATGTAATGTTCATGGAATTGAAAGTAATGTAGCATTCATAGGAAATGAGGCTTAGAGAAGTCATGCAACTTGCCCAAGGAAAAGATCTAATGCAGCACTTCTTGGATTTGAACTCAGGACTGTGATACCTGAAGCCCATTCATTTACTAAATCCCTGCTCTTCCATCTCATTCCATTAGGAATTCTACTTTATCTAAATGTTTTTAGATAAACAAATATAGATTGAGACCACGTGACATTGAAACCCCCAATAGCTCATCTATGCCTTCAACTTGGTTTGAAAATCCACTTGCATTTCCTTACTTCTCTTTTAGTTTAAATAGTCCCACCCATGTAAAGCATCATATCCTCAACCTTTCCTCTCACTGTCTGAAGATGTTTTTCTTGACCAAGAATTCCCTCATTTTCCTTAAGTCGTTCTGGCTCCTCATTCACATTCTCTTTTGAAGGTGTCTGTACAACCTTTAAATGTTGTCATATTTCAGAGCTTTAGCTTAGAGAATCATTTTTTTTCTTCTCATTCTATTGAGTTGTTGGAAAAGTAATGGCGCATGTATACAACAGGTGGTTCTAGTTCATTTTTGGAAGTAGTAGAGTCATTCGCATCTACGTTGTTGCTACGTCATTTGACAGCTGACAGTTCTAGCTTCATTCTAAAAAACAATTGAGTGATTTGGTTGAGTTTTAGAGATTTTACAAGTTGAAGATGGAAGACCAAACAGTCCTTTTTTGCCATATTTTGCTTCCATAAAAGGAAGAACGCACGTCAAGCTTGTGAAAAGTTGCATAAAGTTTTTGGTGACAATGCTCTACAAGAATGTCAGTGCCAATGATGGTTCACGAAATTCCGTGCTGGTGATTTTGATTTAACGACGCTCCTTGTTCAGGGAGGCCACCGAGGTTGATGACAACAAAATAAAGGCATTGATCGAGTCAAACCCACATTACACGACACAAGGGATTGCAGAAACATTGAACATCCATTATTCACGCATTCATGACCCCCTGAAGAAGCTGGGATATGTAAGCAAACTTGATATTTGGCATGAACTCAAAGAAGTTCATTTGACGGCGTGTATGAACATCTGCCATATGCTCATTAAACGTGAGGAAAATGATCCTTTTTTGAAGCATCTGATAACTGCTGATGAGAAGTGGATTGTTTACAACAATGTGGTGCACAAACGGTCTTGGGTCCCAACGTGATGATTCACCTCAAACAACATCGAAAGCAGACATTCATCAGAGGAAAGTTATGCTCTCAGTGTGGTGGGCTTTTAAAGGTGTCGTGTTTTTCTAGCTTCTACCAAGGAAACAACCAATCTATTTGAATGTGTACTGTCGCCAATTGGACAGTTTGAATGAATCCATCACCCAGAAACGTCCAGAGCTTGTTAATTGTAAAGGAGTTGTGTTCCATCGTGACAATGTGAGACCACACACATGTTTGATCGCCCGTCAAAAATTATAGGAGCTTGAATGGGATGTGTGCCCTACCTATCATACTCGCCTGACCTTGTGGCTGTCAGATTTCCACTTGTTTTGCTCTCTTCAAAACTCCTTGTGTGGTATAACGTTCAATTCAGATGAGGCTATAAATGAGTATCTTGTTCAGTTTTTCACAAATAAAGACAGGTCCTGTGAACGAAGAATTATGAAGTTCACTGAAAGATGGCAAAAGGTTATCAAACAAAATGGGCAATGTATCATTGATTGATCTTTGTTCTTTATATAAATAAATGACTTTTGAAAAGCATAGACAAAATACATCATGACTTTTCAAACAACCCAATAGGTATCATACTAATGTAGCATCACTGTCACTCATGCTGTATTTCTAGCCCAGCCCTATACCTGTGACTTATTCCTTCAGAATCATCACATTACATGGGAAAAAAAAATGTAACCTAGTTCCCTAGTCAAAAAGTTAAAAAAGAATGTGTTACTTCTTTATCTTCTTGTTTTAGAACATGTAACCATTTATTAAACATTACTGGTTCAACTTCCTTAATAGCTCTTAAATCTAATTCCACGAGCATCACAATACATCGGTACCCTCATTCAGAGTCAGAAACAACTGCTGATCAATGTTTCTGCTTCTATGTGTTCTCCTCTATAGTCCATTCTTTACCATAAATCTAGAGCAATTTATTGTTTGATTG
>NW_017732366.1:447146-454569 GCF_001890085.2 Hipposideros armiger | reverse complement strand
TCTCTCTCTCTCTCTCTCTCTCTCTCTCTCTCTCTCTCTCTCTCTCTCCCTCTCCCTCTCCCTCTCTCTCTCCCTCTCTCTCTCTCCCCCACCCCAGAGAAATTTACATTTTAAACATAAATCATATCATGTTATTGACAAACCCAAAACCATTCATCAATTTCTGTCATTTTAGGGAAAATATCAATTCCTTAATAACGCTTGCTGAATCTTTCAAAATTTGACCCCTGCAATCATTCCTGCCTCATTTTCCCATACCCTTCTGAAAGTAATACTGTATATTTTCCAGTTTCTCAAATATGCTTTCCCCCATTTTTGAGCTTTTTCACATACGTTTGTTTCCTCCTTCTACAATATCCTTTTTTACTCTATTCTTTTGACCTCCCTAAAGCTCATTTTTATATGCCTCAAATTCTTAAATGTTACTTCCTAAGGATAACTTGATGACCTATAGATGAATTTAGCCACCTCCTATATATTATGATATTATCCTGTGGTTCCACTATTATAACTTTTATCATTTTTAATTTAGTTACATAGTTAATGTCTAACTTCCTTGATAACAAAAGCCTTTGTGAAGGCAGAAACTTGTCTTTTTTCCTCTTTCATATCTCCAGAGTATAGAAGCATACCTTATGTAAAAACAAGCATTATTCAATAAATATGAAGTGAATTAAGGTTATGTTTAATTAAATAATAAGTTTAAATGAATAATTACATATCCATGAACTTGTATTTAAGACCAAGGGCATGGATATAATAGAAAAGCAAGATAAAATTGAAAGAGCTCTTTTATGACTGTTTCTATTGAAAGGACTACCGCACTGATATCAGCAAACTGACGAGAATAATTATAGTATTTATTTTAAAAGCAGCAAACGCTCTAAATCTGGATGTTAGAAGTCACTGATAGCAAAATTTATATTTTAGTTCACAGCAATACCTTTGACTAGCATTAGCAACATCGATGTCATTTTTTTAAATATAAAGCAACTGGAGATATCACCAAGGTAACCTGTAAAGGAAATAAGGAAATGGTATGATGCTATTGCCTACCAAAAGGACGCGTTTGCAGAGAAATTGTGAGATATTCACATAGTAATTCCAGGCTGCTTTGGATAAATCAGCATTGGATAAAGGAGTTAATTTCTCAGAATGAGATGGCTTGAAATATTTTGCTTTTGATAGTCTGGCCTTACTAATATCCCCATTGCTTGTGTGCATGTAGCATAAGGAAAATTCAAAATGGAGTTACATTGAAAAACCATTCTTCTGTGGGTAATATTCCTTAATCAAACCTTTCTGGAACTTAAATAAGAACATTACAATTTATTATTGAATTTTATATTAAAGTAGGCATAGCTATTATTGAAGTTGAGATCGTTTTCCCATTTAGGGAGCCATTAAATATAAACCCCACAATTTTAAATTCTATGTCAGTATTTATAAGTATATCACCTATAAGAAAGTCACTTTATTGAATTGGGCATGCAGGTTCTACATAAGTAGTTTTGGGGATGGTATTATTAGGGTTTGCAATAAACAATAAAATGAGCAAAAAGACACACACATAACTTTACCTAGGATGTAAACTCTCAAATGGGGGTAATTTTGTGTTTTTATTAATTCTTCTATAAAGCAAATTGAAATAAACCAAAGAATAAAGACTCAATAATAATTTTATCTAAGATCCTAATAGTGTTACTTAAAATTTTTATCTTTTAAAGTCCAAATCTGTAAAATGAGTTTCTTACATGAGATGAGTAGCCACCACCTTAATTATTCCACAGCATACTTCATTAGCACTATAATTTGCTCATCTACCTTCATTAATTTAATATATGAATTCCATTTTATGAACACTATACTAGATTATCTCTAAAAAATTCCTTCCAGATATAAAGTAATCAATGATTTTCCTCCCTATTAATAAGTGGGAAATATTAATAAAAATTTAAGTAATACACACAACCACATGTACACACACACCTTCTACTTATAATAAGAGATATGAAAATGTTCTACAATAAGAACATGTAATATTACTGAGGTAGAGAAAGCTAAATTTATAGAAATATAAGCAAGAAACATTAAGAAGTAACAGAGCCACTATCCAGGGATAGAAAAGGGAACCAGATTACAGGGAAAGAAACAGTAAGAAAATACAAGCTAAATAAAGCAGTAAGTTCAAAATAAGTAAGTTTATCACAATTTTATTTGAACAATTCTGCTGCAAATACCCCTCCCAATAGATTCCAGTCTATTTCAGAAGTACTTCTGTAGTCTTGGTTGTTGAATTCATTAAAAAAAACACATTGTTTGGAGATGATGATAAAAGTAATCAAGATAATGGTAATGATATGAAGTAGTTGAAGGAACAGAAGGAAGAGAAAAGGGGATCCTTTTAATTTTCCATACGTTTATTCCAGCTGCTTAAATCCATATCTCCTATTATAGATTAGCAAAACTCATGCCTATAACATAAATGGGAACAACTACAAACTTCCATTTTATATAAGTAAAGTCATGCAGGACTGGAGTGTCAGGTGGAGATTATGTGGAAAACAAAGTAGCAGGATTCTTGAAGGCATGATAAAATTATGTCACATCAGATGGAGGCCCATTCTGAATAAGAAAATACTGGTATGAACTTTTGAATAGAGTGCTGACTACTGGGAATTGAAAGGAAGGGCTTTGAAAGGGCATGGGAAAACATGTAGATAGAACACATTACAACCAATTGGAGTAATTTGAAAATGGACTAGATATTAACCAATATTATGTAAATGTTAAATTCCTCTGGCATGATGATGGTAGTGTTGTTATGTAAGAGAGCATCTTTGTTCTAGGGCAGAGTCTTCAAACTTTTCTGTAAATGGCCAAATAGTAAATATTTTGTTTTGTATGGCTCATGTACAACTACACAAGTTTGCTCTTATAGCATGAAAGAAGACACAGGCAATACAGAAATGTATGGACATAGTTTCACTCCAATAAAACTATTTACAAATACAAATGATCAGCCAATTTTCACCTATAGACCATAGCTTGCCATTATTTAGGAAGGAAATATCACATCTACAAAAAAATTCCCAATGATTCCCCCACCCTAGCAACACACACACAAACATGGACACTGAGCATTTGCTATGTGCTAATCACTAAGCTAGGCACTTAACATGAATCAGATCATTTAATCCTCAGGACAAGTGGTGATATAGATATAGATTTTAAAATATATTTTTATTTTTGTTTCATGATAAAACAAAGGCACACGCATACACATACACACAAAACAAACAAAAAAACAAACAAAACAACTTAATTAGTATGTTGGAAGTCACAGGGATAGTTAGTGATAGAGCCAGGAGTTGAACCATGATGTTCCATTTCCAGACTCTGTGACATTCATGACTCAAATATACCTTTAAGAACATGTAGTTGTGATTTTAGTTCTGTAACCTAAAATGTGATAAGCCTACCATTTATATTTTCTGAGCTTTGTTTCATCACAACTAAAACATGAGGGACTTTGACAAGATAGATAGATAGATAGATAGATAGATAGATAGATAGATAGATAGATAGATAGATAGATAGATATAGATATAGATATAGATATAGATATAGATATAGATATAGATAAACTTCATTCAATTCTAAATTTCTAAGAGTCTCATTACCACATCATGCACCTTTTCATTTTCGTATTTAATTCATTTTAGTCCAAGCTTCAGTAACATAGGAAGAATACACATAATGCGTCTTAGCTCTTTTAGGTCCAAAATTGTATAATTCTTTAAAGAGTTATTGCATCCTGACCCAATTACTGAATTGAATGTGAATTAGGTTATCACTGTTTAATGGACTTCAGGACTTCATTCTCTGTAGAAGCTCTTGCATTGCCCTTGTATCGAGCTCAAAGGAAAACATCCATTCCTTCTGATGTGCCTGGTGCCTTATCAAGATTATTGCACTGCTTGTTATGTACTCCCTCACAAAGTGAATGCCAATAGTTATGCTTAATCACTTTATTCAAGAGCACTAAAACTAACAGCCCTTGCTTTAAGCACATGAAAATCTATAGAGTCTATTGAGAAGCGGTGCATTACCTAGCATTCTGTTTAAAAGAGGATATGACATAATATTAGAAATGCACTCTCTGGGGCCTAAGGAGGCGAGAAATAGCTTTATCCACATGTAGGGCTATATTGGAGGTAAGTCTGCTGTCCAAAGAGACATTTTCAACTGTAGTGCCATTTTTCTGAGCTGCTGAGTTGATTTGATTTAATACATTAGTAGGGTGAAGCATTATGTTATCTAACTCTATAAACTAACAATGATAAGGCTTGATTAGCCAAATCAGTGTCATGTGGTATAAATAATAGTCTTAAGTCCAGAGTTCCAACCATTCAGTAACTGGAACAACTTTATTAAGTCTCTCATTTCCATTTTATCTTAGATATTGTTCTTCAGGCAAGGTTCAAAATACAAATAAAAACATTTTATCCATCTCTGTAAGTTGAAATTGACAATACTTGGCATATATATATATATATATATATATATATATATATATATATACACACACACACAAACACATATACATTTCTATTTATATTATGGTGGGTTTGATTAAGTTTTTTTCTTATTTTACAAATCATATTACTAAACAAAACAAATACTAAGATTTTGAATTTTGGTTTTTCATGTCCAGGAATATAACCCAGCCACATATTCAGTTTGTAACCCATATATTTCTAATATATTTAAAAAGCTAATGAATACTAATACCTTATTATGTTTTTAATGTAATTAGCATGGGTGTGAAACATTACAAATTTTATCAGAATCAACTCTCACTTTAATGGCATAGAACTTGAAACTCTCGTAGTTTGACTTTTCTGGGCTTCTGAGTTTATCCTCCATGGGTGGGAACACAAGCTCAAGCTGCAAAATTACATTCAAAGAACACTCCTTAAGCCAGCAGTGCCAAATACTAGCTCAAGGGATGATTTCCTTGTTTGGAATCAAGCCCTCAACACCAGAGCTGAGAGGGAAGGGATCTTGGTAGAACAAAAATCCTCAGTAGAAAATGTTTCCAGTTATTACCTTTCATATCTTATAACTATGACAAGACCATTTAGCATTTGGAGATGATTAAGTTTTCACACACTTTTCTTCTATGCTACCTTCTGTTTTCCTTCATTTAAAATAAAACAGCTGTTCCCCCATTTGCCTCTTAAGGCATTTGGAGCATCAAACAGGCATTTCCATTTGATCTCACAGGCTGGTACTCATGGGTTTTACACTAATTAAAGATGATAAGGTGAAAGTGAGACAGAGAAGGTCCAAACAGTTTATCTAATAGTAAGAGTGTGTATTCCTCAAAATAAGCAAATGCTACAGTAACTTTCAAGTACCCCCCTGACACTTTGAAGTTTGTCTGTTGTACTGACAATTCTAAAATGAGATCCAGCCAAGACTGGCATTAGCATGTCAAAGAATAAGCTTCACTTTCACTGTGAGGACTTTATTTGAAGTCTTGTGTTCAGTGGCATGGTACTCTGGAGTCTGCTGAATTGCTTGCTGTTATCCAGATGTGCATTGTCTCTACAGAAATACAATTTCACAGTCAATAAACATGTTAAGTCTATCAAGAGATAATTATAGCAGAAAGCCTGACAGAAGTACTTCAAAATCTTCATAGAAGATTTGCCTATTGATTAGATAATTGATTTTTATTACACTGATATTGGATTGCTGTTTAGATGTATTGTTATAATCAAAGATATTGATTAGCTCAGGCCAATCCTACTATTGAGTAGTGCACAGAAATACTTTTAGTACAAAATATCTGTGGCATGATGTATCAGTGCAGTAATTTCAAATATTAGCTGAGGTTTTTTTTCAGAAATGTACATTCAGTTAGATTTTATAAATTAAAGACTGTTAGTTTGCCCAGAAAAAATAACACAGGCTGGAATAAATAACTCCATGTTTGCTAAACATTTTTATTTATGATAACACTGGTTTCTTGTACTTAAAACCAATTTTTATCTGAATTGAGTAAAAACCCTAAGAATTTAACAAAAGAACTCTTAAAAGTCAAATAGAGAAAGAAAAAGGAAAATTAACCTTCAACCCAGAGATGATATTTGCAAAATTTAAAATGACAAAATGGTAGTGAAGATGGTGGCGTAGGTAAACACTCTGCTCATCTCCTCTCAGGACCACATTAATTACAACTAAACTGCAGAACAGTCATCAGAGAATTGCTTGGAGTCTGGTTGGACAAAAGACATACAACTACAGACATACAGCAGGAGGACACACACAACCCACACAAGGGACCCACCTGGAACACTTAGTTCTGATGACCAGGGATACTGCATCACTGGTTCCCACAGGACACCTACTATATAAGGCCACTGTACTAAGACCAGGAGGCATAGAAGCTTTACCTAATACATAGAAACAAACACAAAGAGACAGCCAAAATGGGGAAACAAACATGTCCCAAATAAAAGAACAGAACAAAACTTCAGAAAAAGAACTAAACAAAATGGAGACAAGAAATCTACCAGATGCAGAGTTCCAAACACTGGTTATAAGGATGCTCAATGATCTCAGGGAGAGCTTCAACAAAGAGATAGGAAACATAGAAATGAAGATATAAAACAAAAAAGAACCAGTCAGAAGTAAAGAATATAATAACTGAAATGAAGAATACTTTACAGGGAATCAACAGTAGATAGATGAAGCAGAGAATCAAATCAGTGATTTAGAAGATAAGGTAGCAAAAACACTCAATCAGGACAGCTAAAAGAAAAAAAGAATCTAAAAAATAAAGACAGTTTAAGTGGCCTCTGGGACAACATCAAGTGTACCAACATTTGCATCATAGGAGTACCAGAATGAGAAGAGAGAGAGCACAGAAATGAAACCTATTTGACGAAATAATGAGGGAAAACTTCTCTAATCTGGTGAAGGGAATAGATACAAGCCCAGGAAATCCATAGAGTCCCAAACAAAATGAACCCAAACAGTTCCACCATGATATATTATAATTAAAATGCCAAATGTTGATGACAAAGAGAGAATCTAAAAAGTAGCAAGAGGAAAGCAGTTAGTTACCTACAAGGGAGCTCCCATACTGTCAGCTGATTTCTCAACAAACTTTTCAGGCCAGAAGCGATTGACACAAAATATCCAAAGTGATGAAAAGCAAGAACCTACAACCAAGATTATGGTACCTAGTAAAGCTACCACTTAGAATCAAAGGACATATAAAGAGCTTCCCAGAGAACATAAACCTAAAGGAGTTCCTCACCACCAAACTGGTATTATGTGGAATGTTAGAGGGCCTTTTTTAAGGTCAAAAGCAAGAGAGTGAGAGAGAGAGAGAGAGAGAGAGAGAGAG
>NW_017732366.1:437113-447121 GCF_001890085.2 Hipposideros armiger | reverse complement strand
GTGTGTGTCAGAGAGAGAGAGAGAGAGAGAGAGAGGGAAAATGAATAATAAAATGGCAATAACTACATATCTATCAACAATTACTTTCAATGTAAATTAATTAAATGCTCCAATCAAAAGATAGTGTGACTGAACAAATAAGAAAAAAAGACCCTTACATATGCTGCCTACAAGAGACTCTCTTTAGGATAAAAAACACACATAGGCAGAAAGTAAAGGAAAGGGAAAATATATTTTATGAAAATGGAAAGAAACAAACAAAAAAAGTTGAGTTAGCAATACTTATACCCGACAAAATGGACTTTAAAACAGAGCTCTAACAAGAGACAAACAAGGGTCCAGTAATTCCACTTTTGAGTATTTATCCTAAGAAACTCAAAATGCTTCTTTGAGGGGATGTGTGCATCCATATGTTCATAGCTAAGATGTGGAGGCAGCCTGAGTGCCTGTCGATGGATGAATGGATAATGACATGGTAGTACATGTATACACAAGGTATGATCAAAAGATACCGTGAATGTTTAAATTAAAAAATTTATTACAGTAAAAGATACATTGCTATTAATCCTTCTCAAAATACCCTCACTTTGAACACACATATCCCATCATTCTTGTCCCTTTCCGAAGCAGTTCTGGAGGTCCTCTTTCTTGAGTGTCTTTACTTCATCCTCCATTATGACAAGAGTTCGTGTCACAGATCGCTTATGGTATGGCAATTTCTGTCAAATAAAAACATTATAGTGTGTCTTCATCCACATTATTCACTGGTTCTGGCACCATGCAACTTCTGGTTCATCCCCAGTCAAAATGACCCTGAAAGGTAAATGTTTTGAATCTATTCAGAACATCAAGGTAGCCATGACAGAGCAACTAAAGACACTCACAAAAGAGGACTTCAGAACTGCTTCAGAAAGTAGCAAGAAGATGGGATAAGTGTGTTTGAAGTGAGAGGGAGTATTTGAAGGGGATTAATGACAGTGTGTCTCTTACTGTAACATTGTTTTTAATTTAAACATTCACTCTATTTTTTTATCACACTTTATACAATGAAATATTGCTCAGCTATGGATAGAAATGGGTTCTTGCCACCTGCAGCAACATAAATGGACCTGGAGGGTATTGTGCTGAGTGGAGTATGTCAGACAGAGAAAGACAGATGCAATGTGATTTTCCTTATATGTGGAATCTAAAGAACAAAATAAATAAACACAACAGAAACAAACTCATAGATACAGAGAACATATTGATGGTTGCCAGATGGGAGGGTGATTGGGAGTGACTGAAAAGGGGAAGGGATTAAAAGTACAAAATTGGTTGTTACACAGTAGTCATGAGGATGTAGGGTATAGCATAAGAAATGTAGTCAATAATATTGTAATAGCTATGCATGGTGTCAGATGGGTACTAGATTTATCAGGATGATAGATGAGAGGGGGTGGGTGGCAGAGTGAAAAGATAAAGGGATTAAGAAGTACGAATTGGTAGTTACAAAACAGTCATGGGATTGTAAAGTAAAGCATAGAGAATATAGTCAATAATATGATCAAAACTAGGTATAGTGCCAGGTTTGTACTAGACCTGTCAGAGGGATCACTTCTTAAATTATGTAAATGTCTAACCACTATGCTGTATACCTGAAATTAATATAAAATGATATTGAATATCAAAATAAAGTGTAAAAAATAGAAAAATATTATAAAATAATTATATGAAACCTGAAATAAAAAATTAAATAAAAAAGGTGCTCTTAGGAATTCAGGAAATTCTCAATTCTTAAAAATAAATAAATTATTGAAAATAAACATAATATAAAAATTAATTAATTGCAGCCATAGGATAAAATTATTTTATGAATAATTTTATGTTTAGGCATTTTCTTATGATTTTTACTTTGAGTAAAATATAAATATGTTTCTATTAAAATTAATTTTGTCTACATATAACATTTTTCTATGGTAAAGTTAGGATGAGAAAACTTTTTGCATAATCTACATTTATTTTGCTTTTCTTTATAATTTTCTCATGTTAAAATTAGTTATTTCTCATAGATGTCATTATATTAATTTTTTGGAAAGATTGATCATTTTTTATCTGATTATAAAAGAAATATTACATCCCACTCTAGAGAATTTGGAAAGTACAACAAAATGTAAAAGAAAAAATACATTATTTAGAAAGAATGTTATCATGATGGTCTTCTTTTTTGGTAATATTTTGTTTTCATATATGTATACAACTTATAAATTTCTTGTTGTATTGTATGCTCATGCTCAGTCTTAATTTTTATCAATTTTATATAATTATCAGGTTCATCCTAGCCTATAAAGGTTGATTTAATAAGCAATATGACTACCAATATGTCATGTCAATTTACATTTATTATTTAAAATTGCTCTAGCATTAAATTTTTGGTTGATTCAAAGTTTTCAATATAGCAAAGCTACACTAACTCTACATGTATAGGAATCTTTGATCAGATCTTTATTCATATTTCCTCATTATATATTATTAAATGAGAAATTGTAAAAACAGTTTTAATAAAAATATATATGCTTATTTTACCCAATTCCTCACTATCATCTCTATTCAGTCATCAACAAGCTATCAGTTTCTTTAGTATTGTACAATTTGAAAACTATTTTCATCATCTTTATGCATCTTTTTCTCTAGTCTTAAAATTTTTCTCAAGAGTTCACACTTTCATGACACCTCAACATTTATATGTCAATTAAGTAATCTGGCATACAAGATGAACTACATAAGTACATGGTCCATGTATTTCTGAGTATTTTAGACTCAATCTACAGCCATGTATGCTGTAAGAATTACACAATCAAGAGTTGAAGGAAATTCCTGCTGTTTATCGTTTTCCTTAAAAGCATGATTCCACAAAGCATAGTGTTGATGTATATCAGACAAAACTACTTTATAACCTCATGTCGGATTTTATGGTATACTGTAATCCCTTGGTATCTGCAGATGATTAGTTCAAAGGCCCCCCAACCTCAGGATACCAAATCCGTGGATTGTGGAAGCCCAAGTCCTTTATATAAAATGAAGTAGTATTTGCATATAATCTGTATTGGCATATAAACTACGGCAGAGTATGCCTACATATCACTTCATTCATGTGGGTTCAGCATAGCACTTGGTAGGGGCAAATTCAAGTTTTACTATTTGGAACTCTATGGGATTTTTTTCCCCAAATATTTTCAATGTGAAGCTCATGGATATGGAGGGCTAATTATATATTGATCTGAATGCAGATGCTAAAAATTACAATTTCATACATTTTCCCTAGGAAATAAAATGTACATGAAGACCATTTTCTCAAATATTAGTACAAAATACAAGCAAAACGCATTGAACCTAGTAAGAAGTATTAATGATAAATATAGTTTTCTTTTCTTAGTTCTTAATTTTTTTTGATGTTTTCTTTCTTACTTTGATTTTAACAGAAAGATAAACAGGATTTTTAAGGACTGCATATTTGAATGTAGTTTTGAAAAAAAAAAACTTAACACATAGGAATGCCTCATGTAACAGGGCAAATGACTAGTGTAATTCAACTCTTTCTTTTTTTCCTGCCTACCTGGCAAGGAACACGACCAAACTCTTTTATTGTAGTGAAAAACTGCTAGAGTGACTTGGAAATATTAATCTGCCTCTCAGAATTTGTTGCAAATAAACTTTATTTCAATGTCCACTGTTTTTGCTATCAGGATATAAAAATAACTATTTTAGATTGAAAATTTTACTTTTGAATATATTATTTTAATTGAACACCATGTGGAGTTTTCCTTGCATGGTTTTCATTTATCCAGTTGGCTTTAAAATGCAGTTTCTTGGTTGAATCTTAGGTAGATAAATAAATCCAATCTTTAACCTCGCTACAAAAAAAAATTTATATAGCAATAATTTTCCATTCTAACCAATTCTCTTATTTAAGCAAAATATCCCATGATATGTTCTCAGCGTTATTTTTCAATTCTTTAGCAAGTTGAGACATACCTCACTGTGAAGCTATAATTAGACCTGATGACCACCTGGAATGGTTGTTTTCATGGGAATTGCTGCTGGTTTTTCTTCTTTAAGCTAGAGAAGACAAGTTTAAATTGAGTGATTAAAAAAAAGGAAAAGAAAAAAATCTCTGATTCTCTGTAGTAACATGCAAGCAGAGAACTGTCTTGCTGTGTTCACCTCTCTTTCTTATTTTAAAAGAAAATTAGTGAACTATATCAACCTGAACTCCATGAAACAGGTAAACATTCTTCTTGCCTATGGAGTTTCAGTGTCTTTTAATATAATTCTTCTAGGTACAATTAAAAGACAGGAAGCAGAAATAGGCAGTTATGTTGGAAGTTCCTTTTAAAGTATTTAAATATCAGGGAGATTGATTAAGAACTATAAAATTCAATAGTGTCCTAAGCTAAATATAGTTTTGTACATACTACCCTTTGAATAACCTAATAAAAATCAATGATGTTAATTTATTCATTAATTTAAATATTTTTAATTTTTTTGTGAAAGTCATATTGGTAGAATAAAATGAAGATCTAACTCCTAGATAATAATTGCTCTCTATTAGAGGACTTAAAATGATAATGTCCATTAACTAAAAACATAAATTCTAGCAAAATCTTTGTCTTTAGAATCTTTGTTACCAATGTATAAAAGAGTGGAGAAATGTATTATGTGTATTTTTCTCCTGATACCCAAACACTGTCTCTCCCTCTAAGAGAGATTAATTAAAGCTCATCATGTTTGTAGGCAGATCTTATAAGAAGTGTGTTATTTCAGTTGTCTTCCCCAGGCTAGCTCAGCTCAAGTTCCCTCATCTACAAATTCGGCATTCTATCTTCTTAAATTAGCTAATCACTTTGGAAGAAAGTCTATTTTGAATCCTAGCTTTTCTCTTTTTCCTGATTCTCTCATGCCTAACCCATCTTTGCCCACCTTTGATTACCCCCTCACCCATCACACACAAAAGAAACCCCTAGGCACCCAGCTTCCAATCTCATGGACAGAGGCCTGATATGGAATTGGTCCTCCTGCTAAAGACTTGGCATACAGCATTTTTGCAGGGATATGGGCACCGACAACAAAAGATTGTATTAGGTTACAGCCCTCCCATCTCTCCTTGTTTACTAACCCATAGGCTTGCACTTTTGCTTTCCACTCTAGATCCATGGCACAGCCAGTCTTTATCAGCCCCACTCTTTGAAGTACTGTATCTGATTCTAGTAGCTCGTATATTCTTAGTTCAGAAAATAGTCAGTAGGTATTGGTAGCTTACAAATATTTTTGAACAGGAAAATCATGTGATCATTGCAACATTTAATGCAATCTGCTGAATTTGCTAGAAGCAGAGAGATTTTAAGCAGCATATTACAACCGCATAAGAAAGTAATAAACTATTGCAATGTGATAGATGGATAGATACTAATGATCATTTTGGAAGATGCCATCTTTAGAAATTGGCCAGAATCTGAACATGTCTAATCCACTAATGATACAACATAGAATAATGACAAATTTTAAAAAAATGTGAAATAACACTCGATTATACTCCATTTCTTTAAAAAGGAAAAAAATGGGTGCTTAAAGATAATCTATCTGATTATAGTAAAGATGGAACTCTGAAACATCTGTCACAGAGAGCTGGCCTCTCCACTTATACAATTACAATTAAATTCAATGATTTACTTGGAGGGCACAAAAAAAGAAAAAACAAAACCCTAGAATCATAAATATTATTTATATCAAGACAAAACAGTAATGTATGATGTGATGTTAATTTAAGGCTGAGAACAAACAGTAGCGTTGGATTATCAAGTCTAAATGAAAGGAAGTTTTGGGACGCAGCTAATTTAAAGAGAGTTCATCTGAAATATGATATGGTGGAGTAAAGGTGAAGTGTAGATGGATAAAAGGCTTGAAAATCAAGAGAAATTAATAGTATCAGATAGAAGATACTTGACCCAGTACCCAGTAGCATGATATATCTTAGAGGAAGAAAAAAGATCTAACTGAAAGTTGCTGTCTCAGGAAGTTTTGCAGGACTCTATAACAGTCTAACTCAAAAGAGAGTAGACATCCCCTCTATCGTTTCATAACAGATTTCGAGCTGTTTTAGCAGTCTGAAGATTGAGACTTATGTAATTAGGGTGGACTGCCTGAATCTGCAAACCAATGCCACATCCTCATCTCAGCAGAGGAACTGAAAGCAGCTTTAATGTGTCCCTGTGCCAGTGAGAGAGCAGCAGGGCTTTGGTGTGATGACTGTGAAATTAACACCTGTTAAGTGGAGTACAGGGTGCTGGGTGGTAAGCTGCAGTTTAACAACAGACCACAAGAGAAAATGAAATAGAAAAGTTTATTATTCACAGGTCCTGGGGAAGTACACTGCATACCTCAAGGGGCTAAGGTGGGAGGCCAAAGCAGAGTGCAGAGAGAGAGAAAGAACCTGGGGCATGTGCCTTTACTATGGTCCATGAAATGCTTTGCAGTCATACACTGCTGTTGAAATTGTAAAATGATACAGCTGCTTTGGAAAAGTCTAGCAGTTCCAGAAACAAATGTAGAGTTAGCATCAGAAAGAGAAATTCCACTCCTACATAAAAACCCAAGAGAAATATCAACAACTATCCAGCCATTATTTTAAAAATCTTATCACCGTTACATACATAAATATTTGTTTATCATTTGTGCCTATATACCAAAAACATAGCACTGGGTGTGTGGGAAGACTTGTTCAATTCATAATTATATCCCGATGCCTAGAAGAGTGTTTGGCACAGATAACGTGCTCAATAAGTATTTGTTTGATGATGAAGATATTATCTTTTGTAATCCCAGAAATAAACAAATTATAAATAATTTCATACCCTGTGTCATAGTCCAGATTATATTTGGGGCTTCTAGTTTGCTGCTTTTAAGAGAATGCATTTCTATTTTAATTTCTATATATAAAATATTAAAAATTTTATTTTATTTAACATCATAAAATTTATAATGTGAAATATATTAAATATTAAATTTAGCATTAAATTTTATTCCATATATAAAATATTAATTTTTAATTTTATTCCTATGTATAAAACACTAGTTCTTTTTTAATCTTAAATATTAAACTCAAATAAACATTTGCATCTTATCCCTGAGGGAACCTTTTAAGGTAAAAGATTTGCATTAAAATTTTTCAATTTCTAATCAAAAGGGAGACAACTGACTTAAAGTACTAATTTATTTACTCAATAAATATTTATTTGGTGCCAAGTATATGACAAACACTATATTAAATTCTGAAAGTTAAAAAGGTAGAGGGTAGAGGGGTGTTGAAAGCATCTGAGGTCTCATGAATCTCTCATGAAGGTGGTTAGGATTTTGAAAATCTGCTTTTTAAAGGCCGTAATTTTGGTTTTTGGTGTTTTAAATGAATTTCTCTTCTTTTAAAATATGTGTTTAAAGCTCGAGTTTCAAAGGGAAACAAAGTATTGATTTTTCACTCACAATTAGTTTAATGGGTACTCCATTTCTTTTGGATACAATTGAATTCAAAGTGATTAGCATGCTAGTCTGCCTCAAAATCTCACCATTTCTACTCTTCCTAAGTAGTAAAAAATGGCACTTGTTATATAATAAATTAAAACAAGCATCCTATAATTATTTAATTTGTATTTCTTTTATTGGAATAATGACTGCTCTATTATGAGTTTATTAATCATTTAATTTTTTATGACTCTTTAGTTTAAATGCTCATGTTTGTAGATTTTTAATTTATTGATAAATGCTCGTTGTATTCAAAGTTTATTTTACTAAGATCTTTACAATGATTGACTTGGGGCTCTGGACAATACAATTACATAATACAGTGAAGACAGTACAACAAAAAGAGTAGACAATTAGATTATAAAATATAATTGTACAATACAAAGAGGGCCAGAGAACATATTACTAGTTACATGTTGAAACCCTCTAAAGCTAGTGTTTATGTCTAGCACCTCACTGCTAATTTTCCTGGTAGAACTATTTCTTCGTCAGCCCCCAAAAAGAATAAGTTCCAGTTTTCTGTCTACCGATTGCATGTAGTTTATATGAGTCTCTGTATCCAGCCCACTTTTGAGCTTGCTACTTCTGGCTAAATGTGGCCAGTCCAGAAGATTCACATTTATTTGGATGATATAGTTCCCCATGGAATTTTGGCATATGCATATTCTCTAAGTCTTCTGAGAACACTCTGTGATCTATGTACCAATTTTACTTTTTATCTCACTTCAAATAATCACTCCTTCCCTTGCTCTATTGCAGTGTGTCTTTGCCAAAACCCCAAAACCTTCTATATAATATACCAAATAACATTGCACTGCAGTAGTCAACATTCTAAAAACTACATAGTTTAACTTGTTGACCTTTAACACATAGACAGCCAGATATTTCTCCAGCAAAATGGATCTATTTGGGGAACAACAAAGAATTGCAATTCAGCACATGCAGTCTAATGGGGGAACCATGCACAAGTAAGTCCATAGAAACAAAGGAGAGATATGCTTTCATTCAAATTGAGTTTAAACATTCATCAAAGGGAAAAATGCAATAAAAATAGTAAGTAACAGCAAAACAAAAGTATTAAGTTGGCTTTTTAGTCAATGAACTGGAAGCAGGTGTTAAACACAGAAAAGTTCCTCATTCCATATGTATCTTCAAGTCAAGGACTATTAGAATAAAAAGAGTAGCAGTAAATTCATAAAAATAACTATAATCTACTTCTATCGACATCTATTAGGGGAAAACAACCACAACATCAACACTAAGACGAAAATTGACTTTGTAATGCCGTTTTTTTTTGTTTTTATGAAATAAATTCAAAATTGAAGCCAAGAATAATTTGAACATTTACAGAATACATCAATAATACATCATTACCCAGATCTTCTTCAATCCAGTAATTTAAATTTTCTGTTGAACAAGTGGGGTTTCTCAGAGAATTTAGCATCTGAATGTAAAGGGGAAATTGTAAAATGATTTCTTTAAATTTGCATGTCTTTAGCTCCTGAATAGCCATCAAAGTAATTGTTTCTTAAATACTATGCAAATCTCTTCTCCAGTGTTGACCCTAATCAAAGCAATTAATTCCATAATGAAGTCTTTCTTCACAGACACCATCTTATTATTACCTTGGTCTAAATTAATAACATCATGATAATAATTAGTAGATTTAAAATCATCTTTCTTTCTTACAGCATGTGGACTCCTTATAAAAGAGCCACTGGGATGGAAATTAGAGTAAAACATGGCAGCTGTGTTGATTGGTGTGCCCTTCTAACCTTAGCATCTGCGACATTGGACTTATTTAAATTTGAATATGATGATATTGTAAAGTTCTTTCCCTCATCAGACACAATTACTAAGTGTTACTGGAGTAAATGCCTGGTCCTTTTGCCAATGCGGTAAAGAATTAACAGATCAGCTACACGAAGGTATAGAATAAGGACAGTTTATTAGGACATGTTCTACGGGAAGAACAGGCCAAGTCAAGAGAGACAATGGTCCGGAAGGGTTTGGGGCTTGAGCTTTATACTGTTGGCTCTCGGCCAGCTCTGCGAGTGACATACACACTTGAGTCATTTGATTGACGTGTGTAGGTTTATAACCCATTTATTTCTGCACATGCCTTACCAATAATGCACAGAGAAAAACCCACGGGAGGGGGACTGGGGTTAAAACAGCAATGCTAATTTATTGTAACTATATTATAATGAGGCTAAGGTTAAACCAAGGGTAAGCTTTAACATTCTGCACAAGCATCAAAAACCAGATAATTCTAGATCGATTTTACTTCCCTCTTATCAGGATGTTCTAACCACAAAACTAACCACCAGAGGTTGGACCTGGGTGGTCCCTGGGGAGTGGACCTGTGTGGTGCAAAGCACCAGTTGCATTATTACCCACCTGTCCTTCCTGTTGCTCATGCCTACCTTCTGCCTAACAGAAGTACAAGTATATATA
>NW_017732366.1:411022-437050 GCF_001890085.2 Hipposideros armiger | reverse complement strand
ATATATATTATATGTATTTGTCCTGTAATTATTGAAAGCATTTCTATATCTTTTTCCTACAGCTTAATTTATCACAAAGATTCATATGTAACTATACAGTTTATATATTCATTACAAAGTTATAATTGATATGATCCTAGCCAGTTATATCTAGGGAAAATATAAAGATCATAAAATGTTTCAAGCACTTTCATTTACATGGATCTTTAATGTTGAAACAACAATGTCCATGAACTAGATCTCTATATAAGTAATCTGATCACCTCTAAGTTGGTTTTTCTCATTGATGTGTTTACTTTATGCAACAACCTAATATCTTTACAGTTGATATACTGATGTCCAGGATTTTTACATAGTTTTTTTTTTGTTTAATCTATGTGGTCTGTCATCTTAGGAGTTCACTGCATTATGGATTTTGTTTTATGGGTATTCCTGTTGGAAACCTTTCTCAGAAATAGTTTTCCATTTGTACCACATTTATTTGAAGGTGTATCGTTTAAGTAATTTATTCCTATCTCATTCTCTTTAGTTTTATACCTATTATACATATATAATCATCTAACTCATTAATACAAATATTAATTATTACTGCAATTATTCATGCATGTCCTCACAATATTTTATTTATGTTTAATACTGTACTTTTGTAAGTAAATTGTAGAAACGTTACACCATTTGGGAACATCTCCCACCCTTAATGATATAATTTCAATGTGTATTACAATCTTTACAAAATAATTTTATAATGTTGCTTTAAACCATAATGTACTTTAAAGACAAAAAGAAAACAGTCTTTTACATTTATCAAGGTTTTAGCATTTCTGGTCCCCTTCATGTCTTCCTAAAACTTCTCCTTTCACTTTCTTTTGTTACCTTAGGCAGAAAGAACAGGGCTTCAGGGAGAGAGAGGACAGGAAGGGAATGAAAAAGTGCAAACAACAAAAGATGGAGAAGATGAGCTAATCCTTAAGACAAGGTGCAGCTACAGCTAATTGTAATGGATTATAAAGCTATTAGCATCACAGGCAGGGAAAATCTCTACCCTGTGTCGCCATGCAGTTCCAGTAAGGACAAAGGAATCCCACCTCCCAGCCTGAAGAAGTAGGCAGTGAGGACCCGCCCTGAGAATGCCTGTGACTTCACCACTAAATCTTGAATATTTCATGCCCTCATTAAAATAAAATACAGACTTGTTTATTTTAATTCAATTTAATTTTATATTAGTTTCGTTAGTTTTTATATTATATTATATTAGTTGTCTAACCACATAATGATTAGGCATTTACACCCTTCCCAAAATGATAACCACCGCCCCAAGTCTACCACTCCTCTGACATCATATATAGCTATTACAATACCATTGACTATATTTCCAATGCTGTACTTTAAATATATATAATTAAATGCTATTCTACATCAGCTTCAGGTGTACAGCATAGTGGTCAGACATCTAAACAATCTATGAAGTAATCCCCCTGATAAGGCCAGTACCCATCTGAAACCCTACATAAACTTCACTACATTATTGATTACATTCCCCATACTGTATTTCATACCCCCATGACTATTTTGTGACTACCAATTTGTACTTTCTAATCCCTTATCTTCTCCCCCATCCCTCAACCCCCCTCTCATCTACCAACCATTAGTTTTTTCTCTGTATCTCTGAGTATATTTCTGTTTTGTTTGCTTATTTATTGTGGGTTTGTTTTTTTTTATTCCAAATATAAGTGAGATCATATGATATTTGTCTTTCTCACTCTGACTTATTTCACTTAGCATAATATCTTCTAGGTCCATCCATGTTGTTGTAAATGGTAAGATTTCATTCTTTTTTATGGCAGAGTAATACTCCATTGTATAAACGTACCACAATTTCTTTAATCGTCTATTGATGGGAATTTTGGTGGTTTCCATATACTGGCTATTGTAAATAGTGCTACAGAAAATATAGGGGAGCATATATCTTTTCAAATTAGTGTTTTGGATTTCTTTGGATCAATATCCAGAAGTGTAATTGCTGGTTTATAAACTAGTCATAATTTCAATTTTTTGAGGAACCTCTATACAGTTTGCAAAAGTGACTACACCAGTTGGCAGTACTACCAACAGTGCACAAGTGTTCTCATATCTTCACATTCTCGCCAGCACTCGTTGTTTGTTGATTTATTGATGATAGCCATTCTGACAGTTGTGAGGTGATATCTTATTGTGGTCTTCATTTATATTTATCTGATGATTAGTGATGTTGAGGTTCTTTTCATATGCCTATTGGCCATCTGTATATCCTCTTTGGAGAAATGACTCTTCATGTCCTCTGCCCATTTTTCAATTGGATTGTTTGTTTTTGGTGCTGGGATTATTGTAAATTTTCAATAATCACCCCTTTTCAGATGTGTTGTTGGTGAATATCTTCTCCCATTCAGTATGTTGTCTTTTTGTTTTGTTGATGGGTTTCCTTTGTTGTGCAACAACTTTTTAATTTAATGCAGTATCATTTGTTTAATTTTTACTTTGCTTCCTATGCCCAAAGAGATATATCAATGAAAATATTACACAGCATCATGTCTGAGAGTTTATTTCTTATATTCTCTTCTAAGAGTTTTGTGGTTTTAAGTCTCACATTAAATTTTTAATCCGTTTTGAGTTTATTCTTGTATATGGTGTAAGAAGGTGGTCCAGTTTCATTTTTTTTCATGTATCTGTCCAGTTTAGCCAGCACAATTTATTGAAAACACTGCCTTCATCCCAATGTATATTCTTCTCTCCTTTCTCATAGATTAAATGACCATGTAGGTGTGAATTTATTTCTGGGCTCTATTCTGTTCCATTGATCAATGTGTCTGGTTTTTTTGTTTTGTTTTGTTTTGTTTTTTTGGCTGAGCCACCTATTGGCAGCTTAGCGGCAGCTCAGCTTGGGCCGGGACTTGAAGCACTGTTGCTCAGAGCTCAAACTCTTGGGCGAGCTCTTAACCAACTGAGCCACTTGGCTGGCCCTTCAATGTGTCTGTTTTTTTGCCAGTGCCATGCTGCTTTGATTACTGTGTCCTTGTAGTAGAGATGATACCTCGTAGTGTAATAACTCCAGCTTTATTCTTCTTTCTCATGATTGCCATGGCTATTTGGGGGTCTTTTATGGTTCTATATAAATTTTCAGATTTTTTTTTCAGATTATTTAGTTATGTGAAAATTGCCGTTAGTATTTTGATAGGGATTGGACTGAATCTATAGATTGCTTTGGGTAATATGGACATTTTAACTATATTAATTCTTCATATCCATGAGCATGGTATGTTCTTCCATTTATTTGTATCTTCTTTAATTTCTTTCTTCAGTATCTTATAGTTTTCTGAGTACAGGTCTATTAATTCCTTGGTTAAATTTACTCCTAGATGTTTAAAAAAATTAATTGTAAATGGGAATGTTTTCTTCATTTCTTTTTTTTTTGATTATCCATTATTGGTGTATAAAAATGCTGCAGATTTTTAAGTATTAATTTTGTGTCTTCTTACTTTACTAAATTTATGTATCACCTTTAATAGTTCTTAGGTGGACTCTTTGGGGTTCTCTCTATATAGTATCATGTCGCCTATACATAACGACATTTTTACTTATTTCTTTCCAATTTGGATGCTTTTTATTTCTTTTTCTTGTTTTTTGCTGTGTCTAGGACTTCCAGTACTATGTTGAATAAAAGTGGTGAAAGTGGACATCTTTTTCTTGTTCCTGAATTTAAGAAGAATGCTTTTAGGTTTTCCTTGTTGAATGTGATGTTAGCTGAGTGTTTGTCATCTATGGCCTTTAATATGTTGAGATATGTTCACTCTATTCTCATGTTACTGAGAGTTTTTATCATAAATAGATACTGGATTTTGTCAAACACTTATTGCTCATGTATTTATATGATCATATGATTTTTATTTTTCATTTTGTTTATGTGGTATATCACCTTATTTGATTTGTAGATATTGAACCAACCTTGCACACCAGTAATGAATCCTACTTGATTGTGGTGTATAATTCTTTTAATGTATTTCCGAATTTGGTTTGCTGATACATTGTTGAGGATTTTTGCATTTGTGTTCATCAGGAATATCAGCCTATTGTTTTATTTTTTTGTAATGTCTTTGTCTTATTTTGGAATCAGGGTAATAGTGGCCTTTTAGAAAAAGCATGGGATTTTAAGGAATAGTTTGAGAATAGGTGTTAATCCTTTCTTGAGTGATTGATAAAATTCACCTATGAAGTCATCTGGTCTGGGACATTTGTTTGTTGATTACCTGTTCAATTTCATTAGTAGTAGTAGTCAGTTAGTTCAGGTTTTCTGTTTCTTCTTGATTCAACCTTGGAAGATTGTATGTTTCTAGGAATTTATCCATTTCTTCCACATTGTCAAATTTTTTGGTGTATAGTTGCTCATAGAATTTTCTTGAATTTTTTTGTATTTCTGTCATGTCCATTGTCACTTTTCCTCTTTCATTTAGGATTTTATTTGGGTCTTCTCTCTTTTTTTCTTAGTGAATCTGCTTAAAATTTGGTCAATTTTGTTTATCTTTTCAAAGAACCAGCTCTTGCTTTCATTGATCATTTGTATTGTGTTTTATACTCTATTTTATTTATTCCTGCTCTGATATTTATTATTTCCTTCCTAGTATTGAAGGGAGGGTTTGTTTGCTATTCTTTCTCCAGTTCCCTTAGGTATAAAAATAGATTATTTATTTGAGATTTCTCTTGTTTTTGCGGTAGGCCTGCATTGCTGTGAATGTCCCTCTTAGGACTGCTTTTGCTATGTCCCACAGATTTTGTCATGTTTTCATTTTCATTTTTCACTAGGTGTCTTTTGATGTATTCCATGATGTCATTGTTGACACATTCATTATTTAGTAGCATGTTATTCAGCCTCCATGTGTTTTTGTGTTTTACAGTTTTTTTCTTGTAATTGACTTCTCATTTCATACCATTGTGGCCAGAGAAGATGCTTGATATGATTTTAGTCTTCTTAAAGTCATTGAGACTTGTTTTGTGGCTTAACATGAGGTCTATCTTGGAAAATGTTCCATGTGCACTTGAAAAGAATGTGTATTTATCTGCTTTGGGTTGAAATGCTCTAAAAATATCTATTAGATCCATCTGTTCTAGTGTGTCATTTAAAGCTGTGGTTTCCTTGTTGCTTTTTTGTCTGAGAGATCCTGTCCATTGGTGTCAATGAGGCATTAAAGTTCCCTACTATGATTGTGGGACTGTTGATGTCTCTCTTTGTGTCAGTCAATATTAATTTTATATATTTAGGTGCTCCTATGTTGGGTGCATAGATGTTTACTAAAATTGTATTATGTTGTCTTGTTGGATTGAACCGTTTATCATTATGTAATGTCCTTTTTCTCTATTATTATAGCCTTTGTTTCAGAGTCTATTTTGTCTGATATTAATATTACTATGTAAGCTTTTTTCTCATTTCCAGTTGCATGACATCTTTTTGCACCACTTTACTTTCAGTCTATGTGTGTCTTTTGATCTGAGGTGGGTCTCTTACAAACAGCATATGTATGGGTCTTGTTTTCTTATCCAGCTACCCTATGTCTTTTGACTGCAGCATTTAATCCATTTACATTTAAAGTCATTATTGATAGGTATGTAGTTATTGCCATTTTATTATTCATAATTTGTATCTTGTATGTTTGTTTATTTTCCCATTTCTTCTTCTTAAAGAAGTCCCTTTAACATTTCTTTTAGTATGAGTTTGGTTGTGATGAATTTTTTTAGCTTTTTCTTTCTACTACTTCCTTGGGCCTTGAGTGAGCTCTAGGAATGTTTAAGATTATGGCTTCCTCTTCTTTTCCTAAAAGTTATTCTGTATCTGATGTCAGGATTTCCAGCTGCCTTCTGTCTCACCAGTAAAGATGGATGGAACCCTTGCTGATTTTCACTGCTAGATGTTATGGGGACTGATCTTCCCAGCACAGGACCCAGTGTGGGACTGGGATCCTTCACTCTTCAGTGGGGAATTGTACCCTACACTTGCATAGATTGATATTCATTAAAAGAGCCAAGGAAACACCTGTGAAAATATCTTGAACTCTTTTCTTGATAATCCTGTTCTCTCTGTTACTCTGCCCACAAATTCTAACTATTTTGTTCCACATGAACTTTACGCTTTGTCTTCCCACCTCACAGTGACACAAAATCAAGCTTGCTTTGGAAACCTTCTCCCTGCTTTGCACCCTGAGGAGGTGTCTTTGTGCCATACTTGAAGTTAGAAAGCAGTGAGATCATAGGGATCAGCTGGTTTAATTCTGTTCTCTCAGGGGTTACAACACTATTGTATTTTTTTTTAATTGTGAAAATAATTATCTTATGTAATTTTGTTTAGTTTTATAGCTACGTATGAAAATTGATACTGGCTTTTGTCTGGCCACATGTCTTCAGCAGGCTATCCAAAGCTTCTTTGTGTTATGACTAGATTGCCAAAGTAACAAGCAGGAGAAGGAAAACCCTAATGCACAAGCATACTTTAAGCTTTGTGGATCATTTTTACTACTATCCCGTTGGCCTGCACAAGTCATGTGGTGAAGCCAGAGTTTAAAAATGAAGGGATTAAACCAAGGAATGAATGGAGAGATGGGTGATTTAGTAGGGGCCATTACTGTAATAATCAATCACAAAAAAGTTACCAGCAATTACAATAACTGAATAACAAGTACTAGTTGTTGTACTGATTTACTCCAATAAAGAGATCGCATCTGGAGCAACAGCTGAAATGGAAAACCCCAGCTGGTATAATGTATGCTAATCTACCTACTTCTTCTAAGACCATTTTGCAGACACTGAAAAGTTAAGTTAAATGAAGATGTAATGTGAATCCTCATCCCTGCATTTAACATTTTTGAAGATGACAATAATCTCTGCAATTCCATAGGGATGCAATTTTTCATTTGGCTTGTAATTTTTTATAAAAGAGGAAACTTCAAAACCTTTCAATATTTATTCCTAATATAATAATCTTCACTCCAAATATTAGGGAGCAAATGAGATTCTCCCATTTGCTGAATATAATTGTTCTAAGTGTATAGGAATAAACTGGGGGGAAAAAATAACATGGGTCAGAGGATCCAGTAGTTCCACTGAGCTATAAGTGTATATAAAAACCCACTTTTCACATAAAGCCAATGAGTATTCATCTTGAGCAGTAAGTGGATTACAGTGCCAGTCTGGATTCAAAGCATCAGTATTAGTTTTACATTAGAGGTGGTGTGCAATAATCTATAGGCTACCTGACATTTAGAAAATGACTAGCAGGAAGATTTGCAGCATACATTTATGATTTTATCATGTGGTTGTTCTTCAAGCTTAATGAATTACCCTTCCATTTCACGAACTCTGATTCTACAAATAGTCCCAAATCTTAGAATGAAATGAGTACAGTAACATTATTGCAATGGCTCAAATTAGGTATATTTTTTAACAGAACTAGATTTTTTTCTTGTGTGTCATAAAATATACTTAACATAAATTTTACCATTTTACCCACTTTTAAGTGTACCATTCAATGACGTTACATAATCACATTGTTGTGCCACCATCTAGCATTCATCTCTTTAACTTTTAAAATCTTTCCAAACTGAAATTCCTTACTAATTAACAATAACACTTCATTCTTCACTCTCCAGAGCCCCTATCAGCTGTCACTCTACTTTTTTGTCTCTATGAATTTGGCTTCTGGAGATATCTCATATAACTGAAGACCTAAGGTCTTCTTGGATATTTTCTGAGCATGACTCTTCTCTGGGCCTGTATGTGTTTGTTTGTTTTGTTTTTCTTGACTGCCCCATATGCATATCTACTTTTAAATGTCGTCATTTTCCTAAGAGTCTTACCCCTGCTTTTTCTCAGGGCTTTAGCTGTTGAATTCTCAGTCATCTCTTGCTCCAGACATCTGCAAGTCTGTCTTCCCCAGGTAATGCCAGTTGCTTCCCACAGCCTTCCCTATCCTGAAACCTGAGTTGTGCCACTTTGAACCATCTGGATTATGAGGTTGGTGACATAGTGTCAATGATATGGACAATAACTAGAGAGGTTATGTCACAAATTCTGTTTGCTCTGTTCTCTCTAGCTCCTGGGAGGGAAGTGGGGACTCTACTCCTGTTTTCCCCAAACCCAAACTGGCCATGCTACGAAGTGAATGGAATAAGGGTGAGCAAAAAGACCACAATATGTCCTGCCACTTTGAAGGAGACTTTTTCTTCATTGGGCATTTGCTTGGTTGTTGTAGATCTCTGACTTTTAGAAAGCTCTTATAAAGTTATTGTAGCCAGTCTCCAGTTGTTTCTTTAATGTTTCCATGGGGGAAGGAGGGCTTGGAGCTTCCTAGTTTGCTATCTTGATGACATCAGTTTTCCCAGACTTAGATTTTAAACTATTATTGTAGTTGTTTATTCAGATCAAATACAATTTAACTGACCTCCTTTTTATATTGGTCTTAGGAACCCTGTAATCTATTAGATCATAAACAAGAACAATAACAAAACAAATAAACAAAAAACACATTTAATTTTATCAGTCTCAATTACTTCTCAAAATTGCTGCTTATTATAGTAAACCATGTCATTTCCCCTCCGAATAGTTAATAGTGCTACTATCTGCCTTACCATCACTTAATTCAGCATTTTTCACCTCCATCTCTGTTGTACAGAGAACAACCGCTGCAGTTATTTTGAAGGATTCTTGCTCTCCTTTCATCAATGTATTCCTCGTGCCTTGATGAAGTGGGTGTCATCAAGTGCCACTGAAAAAATTTTTAGAGGATGATTAAGAAGACAATATGATAAATCCACTCAATATTGTCTTCTTATATGGTTTTACATTCCTTACTCTACATTATATCAAGGTTTTTTTGGCATCACAACTTAATTTTGTGTCATCCATTGTAAGATTTAAGTTTAAGTCAGATGCTAGAACATTGCATCCAGAATATCTATACTGTCATATAGACCCATAAATTTAGACTGAATTACTATAAAATTACATTCATCATTCTCTAGTACAGTACCATTAGAATCGATCCCACAAACATATTCCAGTTTTTGCCTAGTTAAATTTGCAGAAGTGCTGCCCTCATTTTGACTTTATAATTGGTCCTTAATAAAGCCTCTTGGACTTTTATGTGAGAGAAAAATTGAACATGTCTATCAATTCAATTATGTTGGTTATATGTCACTCTCAGATGAACCTAATACAATTTACAATAAAATTGTTATATAAAACACACTTGGAACTATTTGTACCAATTTCTCAAGTCACTACATTAAATTTTGAAAGCCAATTTTTAAATTGTTAAAAAGTAAACTTACCTTAAAATATAAATTTCATATATTTAATATGGCTGATTATTTTAATTATTTAACTAGGAAAAGGTATGCAAAACTGCAATAACCAGTATTACAAATGTATTACTACTCTTTGACTTAAACCTACTCTGAAACCCAACATCATGGAATTAATTGATTATGCCTATTGTTTTAATCTAGTTAAAATAGTCAAATAAATATTGTAATATGCTCTTAGAGGTTCATAATATTATTTTGAAATTTTTATAGGGTTACCAGATAATAAAAGATAGCTCTCAGGCTAACCTGGGTTACTAGAGTTCAACTATCCTTGAGTTGATTTTTTATTAGCGACGGGGAACACAAGGGGAAGTAAAACTATAGTTCCGTGAAACCCGAGCCCAACACACTTTTACCTTAAGACTCTAACTGTATGTACTTTTACACACACACACACACACTCTCTCTCTCTCTCTCTCTCTCTCTCTCTCTCTCTCTCTCTCTCTCTCTCACACAGATTCTAACTATAGTTGTGTATGTATGTATGTATGTGTATATGGGTGTTTGTGTGTGTGTGTAAACTTATATGAGAGAATACATATGAGTGACACCTTTTGTCATTTATACTGCATTTAAATCTATTTAAACAAATTAAAGTTGTCTCTTTGTATCGTAATTTTTTAATTTGTCTTGCTCCCTGCCCAATTTCTTGGTAAACCCTTGGAGGGCAGTGTTTATTTTTTATTTATTTTTAATTGTTTAAATGCCAAACACAGAATCTAGCTTTACATAAGCACACAATAATATTTAATGAAAAAGCTATAAAGGGTGTATTTCATTGGGCTCTTAATGATGACATATCAAATTCTTAGACATGTAATAATATTTTCTCTGTGTTAGAAAATGCTTTATATATTACGACACTAGTATCTCTACTATAACAAATCTTCCTATTATTTGCCTTGCCCAAACATTACATTATGAGCCGAGAAAATAAAATAAGCCATTTAGTGCCTGTTCCATAGATTGTCCTCTTCCTATATGACATCAAGTGTAGATCAATCTCGCATTTCCTATCCACTTGGGTAGAGGTACATGTATGTATGTACATTTTAAGAGATGTTAGCAGTTCGGTCAACGTTATTCAAGTGGTAGTTTGCCATAATCAGAAGTGTCTGGAAGCTGATGGTAACCACTTTGAGCACCTCTTGTAATTGCAGAAGTCAAACATGACTTGTATTCATCTTTTGTTATTGGTATATATTAATACAGTTTTTTTTCCTTTCTTAAAATGTGTGTACATTTTTTTGGCACTGTGTATGTGTGTGTGTGTGTATGTAATTGTATATATGTGTGTACATATATATATATATATGTGTGTGTGTGTGAATACATATAATTGCCTAACAATTTATTACTTGCTTATAAAATTTTTGACTCACTTGTAACTTAAAAGCAAAGGTTTTAAGTAGACATTTTCATGACATGGGGAAATTCAAGTTCTTTCAGTAATGTATGGCAAATATCTCAAATCCTTTAAATCTATGACCACTTTCAATGAGCAAGAACAACAAAAAAATCTTCTGAATAATTTTAATAACAACTTAAATTTCACAATGAGTAATATGACTAAAAATTCAGTAGTTTGGGTATACTTCTCCTACCCATTACCAGATTTTAGAAACACTTTAAGAGAAATGTATGCTTTATCCCTATCTCTTAGAACCATTGCCTTAAAATATTTGAAAGTTGCTATCATTCTCTGGAAATCTTTTCTTCTCTAGGATAATATGCACTGTTCTTTCAACCATTCTCAAATGTATCATTCTTGTTGTAAGATTTAAAAGTACACTGCAAATACACTCTTGTTCTTATTTTGTGAAAAAGGGAACTAAGGTATAGTTTGTGTTCAAATTTACTCTGAAATCAGCCACAAAGCCTTAAGGCAAATACAAAAATTTAAAGCCTGAGTACTATGCAAGATTTTGGCGTTTCTATAAGTAATAATTAAAGCTATGTAAATGAACAGAATATCTTTCAGAGATGTATACAATAAGAAAAGAAAGCTGAGATCTGTACCCTAAATGAACTGGTAAAGCCTGAGAAGAGCTCTGAAGGACGATCAAGTGAAAGCATATTGTCAAACAAAGCCAGAGGTTCCATGTCAGACAGGAGGGTGTGTTTAGGCAATTTACATATTGTGATGTAGACCTAAATAGATTTTTAATTTGAAGATGACTTCTTAAATCAGAACATTTTTCAAAAACATAGCTATACAAACTTAAATGTACTTGTGAGGTTGACATTTATTGCTAAGTTGCCAATAAGTTAAATATCAAAAAGGAAGGAAGGAAGGAAGGAAGGGAGGAAGGGAGGGAGGAAAGAGGAAGGGAGGGAGGGAGGGAGAGAAGAAGGAAGGAAGGAAGGGAGGGAAAGAAAATTTGTATCCATCTCTTTCTTGTGGCACACCTACTCCCCAATCCAACCCATCCCCAGACAATATCTATTTGTATTTTACTGTTAGCTTTTTGCTCCCTAACCATATCTTGTGCCTCTACTTCCACTTGTAAGTATTCTAGCAGATGGAGAGCTTTATATTTTCCTCTTTAAATAGAAAAATGATATTCAGATTTCTCTAGTAATGATTCATGTACCATAAGCATTTCAATGATTTCTTAGAAAACTAAGAAATAAGGAATATTAATTATAGTTCTTGAACAAGAAATGTTTTACTATTTCATTTATGAAATATGTATTGAATATATTTAAATGTTTATAACGTATATATACATATATATATATACTTTTGCAATTGTAATTCTAGTGAAGAACTATTCATTAAATATTAACAAAGACAATAAAATAGTATTCTTGATTTTCCCATAGTTAATAATTTCATTAAAATTTTGTTTTTGGTTTCTTTCATGATTAATAATAACATCCCATGAATTTGTCTAGCCAAACCGCTCATATAAACAAGTTACTTACATTGACATGTAGAACCTTAACTTGAAAAGCAACCATGAGATCACTGTATTCGTTCTCCAGAATTAAAAAAAAAAAAAGATTAAAAAACCAAAAACCTGGAAAATACACTGTCCTGTGCCCCCTGATAACTAAATTCTAATCTGAGCTTGGATATTGCTCCTTGTACTACAAGTTTTGTTCTTTTCACTGCAACAGTTACACTAATAGTATAAAAAAAATTGTGATTCGTTTTGTTACTAGAGAAATCTTCAGTTGATGACTCAGCAAAATCCTAATTTTTCCCATCCTCCCTCCCCATTTCAGAAATGGATGAATTGAGATTTACAGAAAAGAAGCTAACAGTTCAAGCAATATATAAAAATAAAATAGAAATAAAAATTGCATGAGAATTGCCTTTATTTTCTAGAGCACTTTTTATGGATAAAATAGTTTTAATTGCAGGTGAGTGAATTCAAAAGAATGGAAACATTTAAATGATGCACTTATTTTTTCAACACCTGTTAACCGGTGCTAAGATCTGTTTGAAATTCTCTGAATGGAGATTTCTGTAGCCAAAGTCTCATTATCATAAAATCCAGGATCAAAAAGACTATGAAATATTGAGGCTGATTTAGTTTTCAAATGCAAAGCAGCAGCTGGATTAAAGCTCACGGCTACTGGAAAATCCTGGAGAGAAACAACTGACATCTTTAGTCATGGGATGTGCTCTCAGACAATGAACAGACTGATTGGACACACGGAAATGAGAAAATTCATCATGTTCTTATTCTAATAAGCTTCATCTCAGGAAACTGATGTGTGGCAAGCTGCAGCAAGTCATTCTTTTACTTTGCAAAGAAAAACGAGGTGCTTGATACTGAGAGGACATAGGTAGAAGTGAATTGTTCTTGCTAAGATTATATTTACTTTTTAAATAACACCATGTCTCAAAGTCTTTAGTCCAAGAAAAGTTTTTCTACAACACATATGTATGTATGTATGTATGTACATATGTATATATACATATGTGGTTATATATGAAGGTATATACATGTGTGTATATAAATATGAGTGTGTGTGCATTTATTTATAGTAAAGAAGGAAGGGAGAAAGGAAGGAAGGAAACCCGGATAAAGCTAATCATTTATATATGACCCTAATAATCTCACCAATGTTATTTTTTATTTAATATGTATTTTACTTTACAGAAGAGTGTAAATGCAGAAGGACTAATTTATACATCCACAAACCTGTGTGAATTTATGAGAGGCAGCAAAGAGAACTCTGAACTGATTCTGAAAACATAAAACACCAAAGCAATTCAAACAATGAATGCTTTAAAAAAAAAATTGAGACTGACATACTCTCAGCTTTGATAAAAGTCTAACAAAAAAGACACTATTAAAGGAAGGGTAATGTCATTGTGTAGCAAAAGAGTTGTTATTTTTTGTTATGACACTCTATGTCCCTTATTTAATGGTCATCACTGAATTTCTTTCTCAAAGGATTATTTTTCTCTCAAAGCAGGAACACTTCTATCAAGCTATGGAATGTCTTAGGGAACAAACTACATTTTGTTACTTAAAAAAAGGCGGGGTGTAAGAGAAATGAAAGCTGCTTAATGTAATTACAGACTCCAGTGCTGTTGTTTTATTTTTATTTTAATCTTGGTTCTTTTCTTTTATAATGACATAACAAAAGCATGGTCAGTATTGACTCTAAAGAAGCAGAAGTAGTTTAGAATCTGAGAAATAGGGTAGAACACAGGGGAAGAAGACTGGCCTCAGAACAGCTAAAAATTTCACAGGCATATATGAGGATAGTATAAGCACCAATTATTATTACCAGCATTAATTAATGATATGGGGACTAGAATAAAGGAGATTACTCTGGAGCCTATCCCTAAATTGTATAAACATAAGATTGTTTTTTCTTCTTTAGCTATTGTCTTCATGCTCCTAATATTATTTGGTAATTGCTTTGTTTTATTTTTTAAAATGTAAAATAGTATATATTCTTTGCAAAAAATGGAAAATTGCCACAAAGTGCAGATTTTTAAAATAAAATTACTACTTACTCTAACCACCTAGAGAGTACCATCATTAAAATGTGTTGTATATCTCTCCAGCTATTATTTTCATTTTTTTCTTCACTTAAACAGTGATTCCAAGTCCACAAATTGAATAATCTGTTTTCCTCTGCTTTGTCATCTGTAAAGTTAGGAAAAATAGCATTCATCACAAGCTTATAAAGATAACATGTAAAACCATTTAGAGCAGGGACTGGCCTTATTTAGCATGCTCTGATGAAACAGTGAATATATTTTTAAACCAATTATGTCTCAGCTATTTTTCCAGGCCAGGGCTATCCAATAGAAATAGAATGTTAATAAAGCCCCATTAAAATGGAAGAAAGATCTCAAATAAGCAATCTACCTATATATCTCAAGAAACCAGAAAAAGAAAAATAAACTGAGTCCAAAGTTACAAGATGGAAGGGAATAACATGGATTAGAGAAGAAATAAATGAAATGAAGACTAGAGAACAATAAAAAAACTAAGAATTGGATTTTGAAAAGACAAACAAAAATGTCAAACTCATAGGTAGACAAACCAAAGGAAAAAAAAAGAGATGACTCAAAATCAGAAAAGAGTGAGGAAACATTATAAATGAAATCACAGAAATTAAAAAGATTAGAAACTATTATAAACAATTATATGCCAATAAATTGTCCAACCTAGAGGAAATGAATACATTCTTAAAAACATATAACTTACCAAGACTGAATCATGAAGAAATAGAAACTCTGAACAGACCAATAACAAATGAGGCAATGAATAAGTAATTAAAAACTTCCCAGTACAGTCCAGGACTAGAAGGCTTCACAAGTGAATGCTATCCAACATTTAAAGAATTAATACTAATACTTCCTAACTCTTTTTGAAATAGAAGAAGGAACACTTCCATACTCACTTTATGAGGCCAGCATCATGCTAATAACAAAGCCAGACAAAGACACCACTAAAATAGACAACTATAGATCAATATCCTTGATGAATATAGATGTAAAACCCTCAACAAAATATTAGCAAACTAAATTTAATAGCACATTAAAAGGGTCATATACCATGACTAAGTGAGATTTATCTCTGGGATGCAAGGATGGTAAACATATGCAAATCGATCAATGTTATAATACACAACACATTAACATAATGAAAGGATAAAAATCAAATGATCATTTCAAAAATGTAGAAAAATGTTTGACAATATTCAACACTCATTCATCATACAAACTCTCAACAAATGAGGCATAAGAGAGTTATCTCAGCAGAGGAAAGGCCGCATATGAAAAGCGCACACCTAATGTGACAAAGGGAAAAAGAACTGAAAGCTTTTATGTAAGATCTGGAATAAGTCAAAGATTTCCACTCTTTCCACATCTATTTAAAATATACTGGAAATCATAGCTAGTGCAATTAGGGGAAAAAAAGTGTCCAAACTGGAAAAAAAGTAAAATTACCTGTTTACAGATGACATGATCTTATATGTAGGAAACCCTAAAAATCACACACACACACACACACACACACACACACACACACACACACACAAACTTAGAGCTAAAAAACAAATTCAGTAAAGTTGTAGGATACAAAATCAACATACAATTTTCAGTTGCATTTCTATATACCAACAATGAAATATTCAAAAAAGATATTAAAACAATCCCATTTACAATTACATCAAAAAGAATAAAATATTTAGAAATAATGATAACCAAGAAGGTGAAAGACATGTACACTGAAATCTATAAAACTTTTAAAATAAATTAAAGCAGACACAAATAAGTGGAAAGACATTCCTTGTTCATGCATTGGAAAAATTAATATTATTAAAATGTCCATACTATCCAAAGTGATCTACATATCCAATATAATTCATATCAAAATTTTACTGAAATATAAATATAATCCTAAAATTCATATGGAACTGCAAAGACCCCAAATAGACAAAGCAATCTTGAGAAAAAAGAACAATGCTGGAGACATCATACTTCCTGATTTCATTATACAGAGGGTGCCAAAAAAAATGTGTGCACATTTTTTTTTTAAATGGCTGTACCATTTTGAGTCCCCAGGAGTGCAATTTAGTTTTGTTTTTTTTTTTAAAGATTTTTATTGGGGAATTAGGGGATGGGAACAGCACTGGGGAATTGGGGGAAGGGGAACAGACAAGTTGCTGTCCTTTTGTTCTTCAGTCTAGTTGTGGAGGGTGTTGCTTCACTGGCCCAAGTTGGCACCATCATTGCGCTCTTCCCCGGTGAGGCAGATCAGTCGCCGGCTTCTGGACGGCGGCTCACTGCGGCTGCTGGCTACACACAGTAGCCCATGGCAACCCACTGCTAAAGGGGCCGCAGCCTATGTCGTGCTGGCGACTCATGGCATCCCAGCTCCAGGTTGAGCTGTTGTTCAGCATCTTAGCTGTGGAGGGCAGTGTCACTGGCCCTCATATGTGGGATCCGAACCGGGGCCCTCTGGCATCCCAAGCCAGTTCTTAACCAACTAAGCCACTCGGCCGGCCCTGAATACTCATTTTAAGAAAGGAAAAAAAACTGTATTAAAATTGTAATATTCAGTATATACCAATAACAAAAGATGAATGAATACAAATCATGTGTATACATTTTCTTGGCACCCCTGGTGTAGGACAGTGATGCAGCAATGGGAGAAGTATGGTGCTGGAATGGAAGCAGATGTACATATCAATGAAATAAAATAGAGAGCCCAGAAATAAACCCACGGATATTTGGTCAACTGATTTTTGACAAGGGTGCCAAGAATACAGAACGGAGAAAGAACATTCCCTTCAGTAAATGGTGTTGAGAAAACTGGGTATATACATGCAGAAAATGAAGTTGAACCCCTATCTTATACCATACACAAAAATCAACTCAAAATAGATTAAACACTTAAACATAACACTGTCCCTGTCTTCAAAGAGGATGACATAGAAAATAAACAAATAAACATAAAGAAACTAAATAGAATAATGTGGTGGACAGTTATCTTGCTAAAGATATTTCTTTAGCTTAGACAAGGCATCTCAGATAAGGCAGTGGTACTTACACAGAGAATTAAATAAAGGAAAAGTACCTATAAGAAAACATCTGGGAGGAAAAGACCTAACCAAATATAAATTTATTGTAATGCCCCTGAGAGGAAAAAAAAAGACACTTAGTACTTTAAAAAACAAAGAGCAAAAAAAGTTCAGCATGGATGAAATGTACTGGGTGAAATGGAAAGTGGATGAGGTAAGGAAAACTAAAAATGGCCAGTTAAATGGGGCCTTAGCACTCAAGGTAAGATGTTTGGATTTTATTGTGTTTGCCATGAGAACCACCAGGGAGACATAAACAGGGGGATTACATGATTTGCTCTGTGATTTAGGAAAAGAAAAAAACAAAAACAAAAAACACTGTTAAATAATGAATGGGCTATAGTGTGCGGAGTGGGTAAGTAGAAATAGGTGGCTTAACAACAGAAATGTATCTTCTCGCAATTCTGGTGGCTAGAAGTCTAGCTAACATCAAGGTGTTTTAAGTTTGTTTACTCTGAAGTTCACTTTCCTTGGCTTGTAGATGGTCAACTTTTTGTGGTATCTTCCCATGGTCTTCCCTCTGTGTCTATGTCCTAATATCGTCTTCTTATAAGGACATCAGTTGTACTGGATTAGAGACCTCTCATATGACATCATTTTATTCAATTACTTCTTTAGAGGCACCATCTCAAAATACAGTCATATTCTTAGGTACTGGGAGGTTGAGACTTCAACACATGAATTTGGGGGGAGATGCAATTCAGCCTATAACAAGCATCTATAACTATTTTGAAGGTGTTCTGTTGATCACAACTTGGTAAATACGGGTATTCTGATAAGAAGAGATGTATCCTGCATTTCCAATCAAGTTGACTCATTAACTATTTCCCAAATATACTTTCTATTAACTCAGATATATGCATTCTCATTCCTATTAACTTATCAAAATTATACCTATTTTTTGAGGCCTAACACAACATTATATGCCCTCTTCTTAGCATGATTTGGGTTGAGACCTAAGTTGTAACAGAAAGACTTTATCAAAATCCCTGGCATATTGCTTCTTTCCTCACTTCCATTTTCTCCCTCTCCTTTTTCTCTTCTTTGTTTTTATCGTTTTTTTAACCCCCTTCCTCCCTTTTCTCCTCTTTCATTTCCGCTTTCACATTCTACTTCACTAATAGACTTCTTTGCCAGATTTCATAGACATTATATATCAATTATAAATAGTTTGCCTAAGAACTTAAAATAATATAATTACTATATGCAAACCAACTTATATCTAGCAATTGGTGAGGGAATAGTTTTGGATTTCTGATTTTAGGGATATAAGCTTGACATAAATGTTAAGGAGAGATGTCACCTTGTTTGTTTAATATATTGAGAAAGAAAAGGATATCTATCTATCTATCTATCTATCTAGATAGATAGATAGATAGTAATACTTTGGTTTGTGAACATAATTTGTTCCGGAAGCAAACAAACTAGTATTGCAAGAAATTGCTCGTTTACCACGTTAAAATGTATTAGAAATGTTCGCTCGTCTTGTGGAACACTTGCAAACCATGTTACTCGCAATCCAAGGTTTTACTGTATATATATATATATATATATATATATATATATATATATATAGANTCTATCTATCTATCTATCTATCTATCTATCTATCTAATCTATCTGCCTGATTCAGAGCATGGGGTTGCAGGTCAACTGAGAATAATTTGTTATCAGCTCAACTACTGGATCCTTGAGAGGAGACACATAGGTGAAATGAAAGGACAGTTATGGAAATAATTAAAACTAATGAGGACTTAATTGTTTTAAGTGATGTTTGAAGTGGAAGTTAACCAGATCAGGTAATGGAACTAATCAATGTATTAATGGGCTGAATGAATCATTCATTTGTTCATTCAACAATATTATACTTAATGGAAGGATGCTATGAGCTAGAAAATGAGATATGGCAGGAAACAAAAAGATAAGATTTTACCTTCTTAGGATTTATATTGATTGAGGCTTGTAGATAAATTAATGAATGAGAACACTGAAATTAAAAGTAATATTGTTATGAAGGAAATAAGCATGTTGATTATATAAAGGATTATTTGGTGAAAAGTACTCTAGACAAAGTAGTCAGAAACTGCCCTCTAAGAAGGTGACATTTATTTGATTTCAAGGATCAAAGAGTGAGCTTCAGAAAGATAGTGAAGAAGAGAACTAATTGAAAAAATTATGTAGACACCACCTTTTGTGACTGTAAATCAATTAGATATTTTCCATGTGGACAAAGGAAGTTGTACGAAACATGACCACAGTATGCAGTGCAACAAAAAAAGCCACAAACTCTCAGCAGCATATAATAATAATCTTATTTCACTCAGAAATCTATGACAATCATGAGTCAACAGGTCTAGGATGGACTTGGTTAGCAGAGGTAGGCTCTGTTTCACATGTTTGTCATCCTCCTGGGACCAGCAGTCTAGGGTAAGCATATTCTTATGATGATCATG
Organism: Hipposideros armiger; assembly: GCF_001890085.2. Classification (NCBI taxonomy): domain Eukaryota; kingdom Metazoa; phylum Chordata; class Mammalia; order Chiroptera; family Hipposideridae; genus Hipposideros; species Hipposideros armiger. The sequence goes on along the minus strand of NW_017732366.1, from coordinate 417,147 downwards.
GCAGGGGAGCAAGTAAGTCAGCAAACAATTAGGTGGAATGACATCCAGTTGTCCAAAGTCACATTATTGAGATCAATGCCCAGGATCCAGGAAGTGCACTCCTCCTATGGGAGAGCCTGGGTGGGGTGAATATTCTGAACAACAATCTAACCTACCACGTAAGTCAGAACAAAGATACAATTTTAGGGCATCCTTTCATACTCAAAGGCAGTCCATATGGACCGTTCATCTTGTATTTACAGTTGTTATTGTTACTGCGTAAATGCATGCAGATATTGTCCTCACAAGAAGCAGGGAATGCCACATGAAGTCATAGGCACCACTGTGGCTCGAGTTTGGGACATACGGTTATTACTTGTTCAGAGTCCTGAAGAAATTGCAAAACTAGTGTTTTCCCTCCATCAATGCAAAGATTGATTTCAGCCAAATTATTCCTAATTACCTCAAAATTTCAAATTTGTTACAAGGGTAAGTTGATACTGAGTAGTTCCCTTATCACTTACTCTGGCTTAGTTATTATCCATTCTCCATTTAGTGATAAGAAACTAACACTTATTTGACAGATATTCTTAACTATCACTGGACTTGAACAGAGAAATGCCTGACTTTATGTGATATTTTCATATTTTATAAAATGTACAATTTAATTTGTGGTATTATGAACAGTTAATAGCTGGAATAAATAATTGCTAATACTACAGGGTGTTTTGGGTAGTTTGAAGGCTGCTAATATGAGGCATGAATTGTACAGTTTCACACAAAATACGTTTATGGCTTTAAAACTGAGTCCATTAATGGTGTAATATGTTAGTGAAGATGAAGTACAACTTCAAATATTGATTGGTTACTGTTTCATTTTTTTAAGGCTTCAAATTTCAAAGGAGGTGTTTGTAATCCGTTGTTACTTAACACTCAGGACTCTGGTTCAATATATCCAAAATAAGGCTACATTACTAGATTAGCAGAATTGATAAGAATATTGTTAAGGTGATTTTTTTAGCTCTCAAGTCTACCTATTCCAAGTTCCGTTGCAGGGATCCAGACCGGAAAAAGGTAGATAGTTGTAGTTCCAATTCTTGCCACAAGAGGATAGTCTTCCCACAGAAAAACGTTAATACATACTTTTGTTTTCCTTATATCAGCGTTAGAATATTAAAACTCTAATTTTAGAAACTATGTCGACTGAAATTAGAATTTATGACCTATGCTTTTTGTAACTGCAGTGTTTCAATCTGTTCTTCTATTAAATAACAGGTAAAATGAAGTAAGTGGGGATCAACCATGAAATATTAGTAATCATAACATACCTTTTTAATAGTTAGGATCTCTTCTCTAAATAAATAATGTTTTTCCAAGTAAAACAATTTTAAAATAATAGTATATTTGTGGAATTTGTGAGAAAAAAGCAGAGCATCTCAAATTATATATTGGATTCTATTATTTTGGTTAAATTACTTTACAGAATAAACCTACACATTTACAAAATTTAAGTTACAAAATTTCAATTACAAAATTTCACTAATTTAAGTATGTGGTTGCTTTTTATTCTACTCAAGTGCTTGGTTGAAAATATTTGCAAAGATCTGTACCAAGAAAAACATTTTATTGCTCTGTTGTCTTTAAATTTGGACTGTCCAGTGTATGAAAACTCTATTTCAATATAAAATAGGATAAGTAAATTCTCATCTCAGATCTATTACTAATTAGCCAAGCAATATAATTTACTGAAACCAATGTATTCTCACTGATTCTCAGTTGTTTCATCTGAAATGGAGAGCTTAACCGTCCATACTTGGAGATGTTTCCTTGACATTTTTTGTTTGTTTGTTTCCATTCTTTCCTCTAACACTGGGATATCTATTTTACACTGTGAAGAAAATCCTAAAGAGCAAGAGTGAATTCACGCTGTACCTGATTCAGCTTTATCCTAGCATTGCTTTGATACTGATATTGTTTCTCTGTGGAGCAGATTTAAATGCCAGCTGATTTCAAACCAATAGTATTTAAAAGCCCCTTGTTGATTTTTTCACTGCTCCTTAAACTTCTCACTCAAATCATGAAAGGACTTAGGAATCAGGACTTTAGATAAAAAAATGAGAGCTTAATAATTGCTTTCTTCTTGGCTCAAAACCCATCCCAAGAATTGTATGTAGTAAGAAGAGTAGAACAAATCATGTTATAATCTATAATGCCAACCTCCAGACCTACTCAAATTCTACAGTTAGCACACTAAGCAATTAATTTCTCTTTACGAAAAAGTTGAGTAAAGAGACTGCATGTGAGGACTATCTGGTTGTGACACCCAACACTCTATATTTACTGAGAATCCAGACAACAATTTTAGAGGCTGCCTCTTCTTTAGCAAGTGTGATAACAACAAAAGACGAGAGAATAAACTTTCCAGCTCTAGGGACATGATTCTTCACTCGAATGTGCAGATAGCTGGGTTTCTCAACTGGAGCTTCAAAACAATATCTCAAACTCAACTGTAATTAGCAGTAAAAGAGCTATTTACCTGAAAATGATGTTGTTACACAGGTGTGTTGCTGCTGGAAAAGCCATTCCACCACTCAGCTCAACAATGTGCATATGTTCATCTTGTTTGAGTTGTTTTATGATTCCATGCAGTGGTACTGCCAAATAAATTGTTTTCAAAATGTTAACTACCTTATGCAGAAGAACGGTTTGCTATCTTTTTAGTGTATGGCTTTGCTTCATACATTAGATCATTTCTGTCCTCTAAATTTTCCCAATGGCAAACTGAACAGAATCTCAATCCCTTACTCCCTGACAGGATAGAGAATGGTGAATCTGAACATAAAGATGGTCAAGAGGGACCCGTCTTTATGAGACAGGAATTTAGCTTCTCTATTACACACATTTGTCTTACAGCTTGATGCTAAGGAAGCAGAGAAAAGAAAGTGAACAGAAGGAATATAGGACTGTGGTACATCAGGCAGGTGGCTAAAGTGGGGCTAAGATACTCTGGGTTCACAGAGCCAGAAATAGATGCTAATAACTAGAGATTTCCATAGCTTTGCCTCACTGACAGTAACAGCTTGGGGTGAAGAAACTTTTGCAAAACCTTTCAGCCATTTTCTTCACCAACAGTCAAAAGACTATATAAAGCACACAAGGAAGGGAACTAATCTTGACCTACTCCTAACTATATGCCAGGTGCTCTGTCATAGCCTCAACACAACCCTGAAAGGTTGATGCCATTATTCCCAATGTTCAAATGCAGAAACAAAAACTTAGAGAGAACTTGAATAATTTGTTCTCATGAATTCCAGCGCATAAATTAAACACAGTATGTGTTATTGAAAGACCAAGTATCTAAAATAGTTTTTCAAGAAATCTAAGTTGCTTGCAAAAAAATTAAAAAAAAGAACCAACCAACCCTCACTGACCTGTACTCACCTTTTCCATACCACTTTTCTTTGTGTAGAAGTCTTTAATAATGTTTTTCTTTTGTGACTGGTATTCTGGTATTTGTTGATATTCTAAATACCTGGTGGACCTTAGCTCAAATCTTATAAATGTATAATATCATTACTTCCAATCATCTTTGATTAAAAATATCTGATTTTAAAAAATATAGGTATATACCTCTATCAAATAATTTTTAAAAATATGTATTTTAATAATATAAACTTCAAAGGAAGTTTTGGTCATAATAGGAAAAAGTCTAATATTTGCCAAAAATCATTTGATATTGTCCTGTTCCCAAAGCAATAGAGTAATTATAACTGACAAATAAAAGTGAAACCATTCATAAAATACAAACTAATGACTAAACGAGCAAGGCCAGAGAAAATGAGATGAACAGCAGTCAGCCCTGACCTCTTCCCTTTGATCAGGTCACCAGAGGGGTAGTATCTTCAATGACAGTTGCATTTTGTTTGAAGACTTGCAAAATATGCCATTTACATTCTAAGAAAATGGAGTAGATACATTTTCTTAAAAAACTTTAGTACTTCTAATGGAAACTGCCTATGTTGTAGATAGAATGGACTTAGGAAATCTTACATTCAATTGTGAACATAATTCAGAAGAAGGTAAACATTACAGAATCTTCAGTGCTTTGTCAAAAAGGTAATTTTTGCCCTAAAGTTTGAAAATAATAAGGCTCCTTTATATTTACCAATAAACAACTATCACTATACTACCTCTGCCTCTTGAAATGTTTAGTTCAAAAAAGAGTTTTGTTCTAAGTATTTCAGATATATTCATTAAATTACAAGGTCTCCTTAAGATTTTTAGGACTGTGTATACACACATACTCACACAAACACAAATACATTAGTTTGCCATTTAACATTATAAAGATCTAAGGTTCAGCATACTTTCTATCTGAGTAAGGGGAAACTTTTGTAATGAGGTAGTGGGGACTTATCTATTTCTTTTTAAAAGAAATATTAGGCAGATGTCTTAACAAATACAGAAAAAGCAGTTAATATCATTGTTTTCTTATCCAGTGGTTCTAAGCCTTCATTCGACATCTAAGGAGCTCTTAAAAATACTGAGTCCTGGGTTCCACCCCAAGAAATCCTTGTATAACTTCCCTGTACTATGTTCTAAAATTTTAAAACTCTCAGGTGATTCTAATATGTAGATATTGAGGACCACTGCCTAAGCCTTGTATTGTGTGGCATTCAAGGCTCCCTGTCATCTCCCATGACACATGCTCATCGATTCAAGAGGCCACTAATGGAAACCATCTCAGAATTTCCCTATAAGTTCAGTCAAAAGCTGGGAAGACACATTAACACCCCACCTATTGCCATAAGGTAAAACAATTCTGTCTCATGATTAAGCTAACCAATGAGTGAATGACCAAGCCTCTTGGAATTGGAGGCTTTCAGTCCTACAGAAACAATGAAAGATCCAAAATGCCTAATTGTCCTCACCCACATCTGTCTCAGCATTTCTCTTTGCTTTAATTTTCTGTCTCAGACTTTAATTGATTTCTGTGATAGAGTTCACCACAAATTTTAATTGTTTTATTCCTCTGCCTGTTCATTTGACTGAGTGTTCTCTCTTGTGATACAATGTAATCTTTAAGAGCAAGAACTTTTCCCTTTCAATTCCTAGCACCTTAGCACATTGCCAAGTACACAGCCTTGTGTACTTTGCCAAGTCCTCCAATAAGAATATTTTGTTTGCATAAATAAAATAATGGTTACATGAAACAGTTGTAAACTAAAGACAATAAATAGGTAAGTAGGTGGCCTTCCCAGAAGAGCAGGGGCTTCCGAATTCCTTTTGAACAGGTTCACTTGTAAAACAGGAGTGTACAACAGTGATAGAAAGGGCTTGCAAGGGTAGACCTACTACTACTACTACTATGAAATCTACTACTCCTAGAGGTGGGAGCTTACCCTACCTTACGGGACCAGGTTTTAGATTTAATATGTGTCATTTTAATGTACAATGGCTTTACTATAATTACCTCTTATTTAAGTATGAGATAATTGAGGCTATTATTTTTGCTTTAGTAAAATTCATGAGGAAGAAGAGTCAACCCGGTAGGTCAAACACTAAGATCAAAACATTAACCTTTAGCATCTCCCCCAAGCATTAGAACAGGCTCAGGATTTTCAATAGACCCTCCAATGAATGAAATTCTGGCAGTTAGAGTCTGATGCTCTTATAGATATTTTTCAGGGGATTTTAAATGACAAGAGTTTCCATGGTAGAGGTATTTTTCTTAATATATCAAAGTATAATATATGGAAATAATTTTCATTTAAAAACGTATATATTATTAGGCAGTGGGTGGTTGTATGAGTGTGTGTGTGTGTGTGTATTTGTGTGTCAGTTTATACATATATGTATATGTAATTTTGTTTTGATTTATGTGTAATATATATGTATATATGTAAGTATATATATGCATATATGTACAAATATACTGTATATTTTTCTATATTTTACCTGTTTATTCTTACTACACAATGAGAAAACCAATCTTAAAAATACTTAAATACAAGGTCTGACAATTAAGTTCACGAACTTGTTGCAAGAATGTTGCTAGCCTTTTTTGATATCAGAGGAATTATTCATTATGAATTTGTACCAACTGGACAAACAGTTAACCAAGTTTACTATTTGGAAGTACTGAA
>NW_017732366.1:409064-410568 GCF_001890085.2 Hipposideros armiger | reverse complement strand
ATTTCAGACATTGAAGGCTTCATTCTACCAGAACTTTGAAAAGAAGCCTTAGTAATAAATGTTAATTTTAAAAACACAAAAATGAGACATATAAAATTGAAAATCTGTGGGTAAAATGTGAAGTCTCTACAGGACAAACTAGGTCATACCAAAGAAATGGGAAGGGAAAGGAAAAAGCCTAATGCTCTCAAATACGGTTTTCTGAATTGGTCTCAAGTGAGGATATCCATGACGTGGTAATGCTAGACAGAAACCTTTTTTTGGCTCAGACAGGACACTCTTATATTGTATGACACTATGATCCCCAGGACGTGTAACTATTTCGTTTTCCCATTTTCACACCATTAAGTATAACATGGTTCCTGAGTAATACTATGAGTCACTTGTGAACTTCTCAGCTTTGCTTCTTTTAAAAATCCCCCTTCTACTCTGTTATATTTTACTTGAAGTTTAAGATGAGATAATTTCATGTTAATTTCAAGTATCTGTTTCATTTTAATATAACTACAGTAATTTTGTGGATTTTTTTAAAATCACCATTTCCATATTCATCTGAATTTTTTAATGGCTGTATACTTTAATTAGAGTAAATGTTCTTTCAAAAGTAATATCTGAATAAAATTATGGCAGTTTATCATATCATAAAGTTATATATAGCCACAGAAAAAGTAGTCATGGATGATATCAGTCCATTACCTATAAAATACTATTGAAAAATTAGTTTAAAATAGTCAATATTCAGTTTTAGGTTTTTTGTAGAACATTAGCCTTGATGTTACAGATGGAGCAGGGCAGAGAGCTATGTAACTGTGGCACAGGAACCCTTTATACAGATGGCATGGTAGGCTGTAGATCATGGTGAGCCCGTGTGGCTTCTGCCCAAACTAATGACATGCCAGGCAGGTTACCTGATGCCGTGGGCCTTCTGCTATGGGGCATCTTCCTCCCATCTGGGCTATATCAACAGTGAAAGTGTAGGCTGGCTTGCCAGAGGAACGAAGGTGATGTGGGGAGGAGAAAAATTTCCATTTCCCCTCTTAGTTCCCTGGCTGGTCAAATAACTAAAATCACATAAGACAGATTAACAGGAGAAAATAACCAGATTTAATTATGTGTGTACATATGGGGGTTCTATAAGAATATGGGGCCAGAGGATGGATAGGGCAGTTAAGGTTTGCATGCCACGCTGAACTAAGGTAAAAGGGGGGTTGTGATTTTTCTTTGGGACATCAAAGGGGAGAAAGGCAGGGATAGAACAGCAAAAGCTCAGTAAACTAATGATTATCCGCCCATCCTTAACAGTGGAACACAGAGAGGACTTTGATCAAAAGGGCTTTGCTAGGTTCCTCCCTGTCTATCACACACTAATTATATTAAATTACAGTTATCTGTGATGAGATCCCCCTTCCTTGAGCAAATTCTCTATCTAAATTCTTTTAGGCAGTTAGGGGGAAGATCAAAGATTTTTGCAGTCTTTTGTTTCTTAAAAATAAGCATCTTAAAA
>NW_017732366.1:388668-407059 GCF_001890085.2 Hipposideros armiger | reverse complement strand
ACTGGCTTTCTGGTAATGAATTCCTTTAATGTTTTCTTGTCTGGGAAGCTCTTTATACCTGTTTCAATTTTAAATAATAGCCTTGCTGGGTAAAGTAGTCTTGGTTGTAGGCTAATTATGGGGCTACTCTGGTGTGGTCTGAAGCTGACCTCTATGTGTGTTTTCTGGTGTCTCTTGAGAGGGGCTGCCATACAGGCCAATTTCAGCCTTGTCTGTGACTGGCCTGGTCCTATCTGGTTGGAGCTACCTGGTAGGCACTACAAAGCTATTTGTGGTTGTTTGCTGCCTGTGCTGGACCTGGAGGTGTATGGGATTGGCCTCACTGTAAACCAAGACTGTCTGCCACCAGCATTGGGTCTAGGGTAGATGAGCAAAACGCCCAAGGCTCCCTGTGCCTGTTGCCACCTGCTGGCTGCCTATTAGGCCCAGACATTTGAAAGAGCTTCTTTAGGTGACCGGGCTGGGTTGTTGACCCAATGTTGACAATGCCTCTGGTGATGCAGCACTAGCTGGGCTGGGCATGGTACCAGGGTGTCATAGAACATGGCTAGTAGTTTGTACAAGGTTAATGCAGATTAAGTTCTTGCACCATACTGGCCTGTGACCACTTTGCAAAACGCACCTAGAACACCACAGCCAGCCTACACTCGTCCCAGAAAGATTTCCGAAAGCTGCCCAAGAGGCTGTGGTGCAAATTTGGCTCACTGCCCACCACCAAACGTTCCCAAGGCAGCCATGGCTGCCCACTGCTATAGAAGGATTCTGCAGCTTGTGGGGCACGGTCAGCTACCCATGAGCCAAGAGTGCCCCTGGCACTGCAGCACTAGATGCTTGAGATAGGATTCCAGGGAGTTACAGAGTGTGGAGGGTGGTTTTTACAAAGTTAATGCAGTTTTGCTTCTTGTATCAGTGTCGGGCCTGTGACCACTTCGCAAAAAAGCCCTGAGAACCCTATGGCCAGCCACTGCCTACCTCAGGCCCGCAGGTCCTTGAAAGCTGCCCAAGAAAGCCTGTAGCATAGGTTATGGCTCAATATTCACCCCCAAATGTTCTCCAGGCTGTTGTGGGACATCCATTGTGGTAAAAGGCTTTCACAGATTCTGGAGTGGGGCCAGCACCCAGAATTTGAGGGTGTCTCTAGCAATGTAGTACTAGTTGTGTGGGATAGAAACACAAGGTGTCACTAAGGTGGTGTGCACATGCACATATTCAACCAGACCAATGCAGTCTCAGGTTGAACCCTTTGGGGGAGGGTTCAAAACAGAGAAGATGGTGCCCTACTGCAGGCCACACATGAGGCAAGTTCCACACAGGGGCAATGGCTAGTCCCCCCAGTCCTCACCCTGAGCCACACTACTCAGTCTTTTCCAGCATGTCTCTGGTGTCTCTGTAGTCACCACCCCTGCACCAGAAACCAGGTGAGTATTTGCAAGCAAGTGAGTCTGTGTGCAGGCCATTTAAAAGGGAATCTGGGTTCCTGCTATCTCACTGGGACAGACAGAGTCATTTCTGATTTTCATTGCCGGATGTTTTAGGAATTACTCTTTCCAGCATAGGACCCCTGGGCTGGGGTGCCTGACGAGGGGATGGGAGCCCTTCCTCTTCTGGGGAGACGGCCACCACCAAGGTGTCTCTCCTGGTGTTCAACCACTATCTGTGGGGTTAGAGTCAGCCTGTTTAGTATGTCTGCGCCTCCTACCAGTATCAATGTTGCTCTTTTTTATATCCTTAATTATAGGTGTTCTATTCAGCTAGTCTTCAGATGATTCTTGAGGCTGATTGTTCTATAATTTATTTGTAATTTTGGTGTGATCCTGGGAGTCAGTAGACAAAACGTTTACCTATTCCACCATCTTGGACCTTCCTCAGCACTGTGAAATCTTCATAATGAAAGTGAGATGAGAATAGAAGGAGTTTGGTTGTAGCAATGCCAATTGTTGAATGTTTTCTGAATTATATGCTACATATCACACAGTGATCTATTATGCAAATATTTTATCAATTTCATCAATTAAGTTCTCTTAAATCTTACAAAAAGCATTCTAATTTGAAAAAGAATTTGTTTTTTAGCCATTCAAGTCACATGACTTGAATGGCTAAAAAACAAATTCTTTTTCAAATTAGAAAAAAATTCTCAAGACTTTCCAAGAACTATTATTATTTACTTATTAGTTAAAGGCAAGTTTTTTTAAAAAGAAAATTTTTGCGAAACTAAAATTATCAGCATAACTCCCATAAAATTGAAAATAACATTTTTTAGGTATTTTAGAATATATAGTTTCACAATAATTTAGGGATTAAAATAAAAAGTTGGGACGTTAAAGCAAAACTATCATTACCTTCCCCATCTCACTTTGTAATTCACCTGAATTCTAACTTCCAAAATTATCTCATTACAAGTGCCAGGTTTTTCCTTTTGCAGAAATGTATATAAGAAAAAGAAAGACATTAATCTTTGCCAGTTTAGTGTATCTTCACTAAAGGGACCTTCTCAGATATCAAATTTATACTATACATTATGTCATGCCCTTGACCTTTTTACACCCCAAGGTATAAGATTTGAGATGGTGAGAAACATGTCTGTCTTAAGATTTAAAAAAAATAAAAAAATCAATTGTAAAAAATTAGGTGAGAAAGGAGAACTGGTTTGAATTCAGGTTGCACATAGAATTGGCCTTGAACACTGTGGGCATTAGAGGTGCTGACCCAGTTTAATAAAAAATCCCCATATAAATTTACTCTCCCAAAACTTAAGTTGTCCCTCGGTATCCACTGTGGATTGATTCCAAGTTCTGCCACAGATACTAAAATTCACTGAAGCTTAAGCATCTGTATATAATAAAATGGCATTTTCAATGTATCCAGTTGGTCCCCCACATTTGGGGACTCCCAAACACAGATCAAAAGCAGTACAAGTGTATACTGAAAAAAAAAATCCACATATAAGTAGGCCTGCGCAGTATAGATTGAAACACATGTTCATGGGTCAACTGTGTATTCTCAAGCAGAACAATTATATTAATAGGTAAGACTGCACATCAAAATTGCAGATCTGAGATAGGAACTGTTTCCATGCTTCTCTTAGAAGTTTCTTCTTACCTTACACATTTTGAACACTTACATATTATTTCCTTTGCCCTGCTTATTTAGATGGTAAGCTGCAGGCAATGAATTTCTGAACTTTAAGTCATCTGTCTCCTCAGTCTTTGAATCTGGATTACTCATTTGGCTTTGGTCTTGCTAAATATATATGCATGAGTATAACTACAATGTACTAATGCAATATATCATTTCTGGGGGAAAACATCCCCAATTATAAGAAAATTCATTTTAGTATTCAATTTCAATGAACACTTTTAACAAGACATTCAAATCACTTGAATGTCTTGTTAAAAATCAGATTCGGATTTTGCGGTGGGACCTGAGATTCTGCAATTTTAAGAAACACCCAGGTGGTTCTGATGTGCTACTGTCCACAGACTAACTACACTATTAGTAACAAGACACAAGGCCACATTTAAACATGAGATTATATCTATATCTATCCATGTATCTATTTATCTATCTACTTATCTATATATCTATCTATCTGGTCTGAAAGGGAATCTGGGTCCATATATATAAAACCATTTTAATTTTGAAATAAAGAGAACTATTATATGATTTTATAACACTCTGCTACTTACCACTTGCAGAGAGAATAAAGCAATATTTTCAAGATTAATTTTTAAATTACATCTCTACATTTTTCTTAGAAATTTTAATCCAAATAAAAGGAAATATCTCATCTAGATAAGAAATATATAACTTAAAGACAGTATCATTCATGGAAATAAATGATGGTTGGAGAGTCATTTTAACAATAGAAAATAGTCAGTTGTTTGTTTTATAATTAGAATGGCCTTATTTTAAGAGAAAAATAGATACATAATAAAATAAGCATATTTATAATTTGAAATTTAAACTTTCCATGATAAATCATGATGTATAATTGCCATATCCACAACAGTAAATTTGGTGTAACAAAGGGGAAGTAATTCATTGTGAGACTGAAGAAAATTCTAAATCTGTATTTCTGTTTTTGCAAAGCATTTGCTTGGATTATGAAAATAAATCTATATACATAATGATTGATTTTACATTATTTATACCATATTAATTTACACAATTAGTTTAGCATATAAAAATGCTTTGCTGCTTCCTACTCTCTTTTTAATCCAGTAAAGTTTATCTCAAAGCTAGTTCCCATTTGTTGTGTGTGCCCTTGAAATCTACTTTTCAATCTGCTTCCTGCAGTTGCTACAGCGTGGATTTCTCAGACAGAACTTACATTAGCCTGGCAGAGCCTAATTCATAAAATATTTCTAACTCCACAGATTAGCTTTGAGCCATTTTACAGCTTTGGAAAGTCTACACCATAAAGAATACTCCCTTTCATTCCAAAGCCATTTGCATTTTATTTGTGCCTCAAAGGAGGAACAATCCAAACTGATTAGAATCCTCAGACACTGTGCATAATGAAAAATTAATTGCATCAATCTTTTCACTGTAGTGGTCTTAACAACTCATTTTCAACTGGTCATTTTCCCACCTGCTCACTGGGGCCCAGGCAGCTGAGGCAAGCATATCCCTGACATTTGCAGAATACCAATGAAGCTAAGGTCACCAGTACATCATGCAACTGGGAGCTGAGAATCCTGAAAAAGATGTAAGCTGTTTGGATGAGCTAGAACTATTATGTGACAGTGGAGGGCAAATACATGCTATGACAACCCATCTTGCATGGTTTGAATTAACAAAATAGAAATGAAAGGAGAAAGTCTAAATCACCAACAGGAAAGGTTAGAGGAGTGCTACCTCATTGGAGATTGAGCGTTATGTGCTGCTGACAGTGGTGATAAATCAACAATTGCATGCTAGCATCAGTGTAGGCAATTTGGTATGGCAGGTGGCAATAGTAGTCTAATGCAAATACATCAAAATGGAGTTTTTGCTTTTGAAATAGGGCTTGTAATTCACTATGCTTTGTAAAATATACATTTCAGTTATTTTTTTGATAATACTCTTCATGTTCTTATTGATAAAGTTATACATCAAATCCCTTCTTAATCAATGTATATGATCTTATGTTTTAAATAGACTCATACAACTGCAGGTTTTCAATAATTTTCCAATAAGTTTCTTATAGTTTTCTTGGTCTTCATGCCAAAATAAACACTGTGTTTTTTTGTGCCTCTGTGTGTGTGTGTGTGTGTGTGTGTGTGTGTGTGTTTACATTCAAATAAACACATAGTAGACAAATAAGCAAATTCAAGACAGGGTCCAAGATCTGATTAATTTCAGAGGTTCACTCTGGTTCCACAGGACCTTGCTATTTGAAGTGTGTCCCACAGACCCATCACACAGGAGCTAGTTAGAAATGAAAAATCTTGGGCCCAGCCTCAGATTTACTGAATTACAATTTGCATTTTGACAAGATCTCCAGGTGCTTTAAAGCAGCGCTTCTCAGAATTTAATGTGGTGATACTGTACATAACTGGAGGGCCTGCTGAAATCCAGATTCCTGGGCCCACTCCAGACATTCTGACTCAGCAGGTCTAGGTTTGGCCCAATAATGTGCATATCTAACAAGCTCCCACATTCCCACATGATGCTGACATGCTGGATTTATGGAACTCACTGTGCATTATACTCCCTTAATTTATGATAAAAAAATAAATAGAAGTCTTATTAAAATAAAAAATAATAAATAAATAAATAAATATAGAAGTCTTATTTTGGTAATTTTCCTTCACTGTTCACAATGCATTCCTGCAGTGATATTGCATTGGTCAAATTGTTAAAAAGAAAATGAAAGAGACAGAGTTTCTTTTTATCCTTTCCTTTTTAGTAATCTTTAGCATTGCTGTGGTTATCTGCCTAATATGGAAAAAAACAACAGAGAGAGAATTTTAAATTACATAGAAAAGTTTTCACATGTTAACTTTTAGGGCTTCATGCTAATAAGGGGAGGAAAGCATCTCCCTTCTAACTTACAACATCCTGATGTGGTAGGACAAAGGAAGGAAATCCCATTGAAAGCTCACCACACCAGAGCCCTGGTTCTTCAAGGAAAAGCTTGTGAAAGGATGGGATCTAAGCCTATGAAACAGAGGACCTGAACTTTGATGGAGGAATACTTTAGTTTTAAGCTATGAAAAAGTTGATGTAAAAGGTTAATCTAAAGAGCTGTATTATTTTGAGCAATTGTTTGAGATAAAACATGGTAGTTGTGTCCTTAGCAGAAAAAGATATCAGTGTGTGCTTATTTCAACAATACCTGGACCAGTATCTAGGCAGGTGAACCTACCCAATAGGTATGACAGAGAGTTTATAACATTTAAAGAATCATTACTCAGAAAAGGAATATTTACAATTACTCAATTTACAACTTCATTTTAAGTCCCCATGACACTTTTGTGTTCTTTCATACTTTCAAGACTTTTTCAGATTTTTAGTCATCAATTTTATGCCAAACACAATTGCAATTATTATGTAAATAATTCATCATATGCCTAAAAAGAGTTAAACAATACCAGTAAATGCAAATACCCAAGATACACTTTGTTTAGGTAGTTATTTTTATTATTTTACTTTTGAAATACAACTGATAGTGATGATGACTCCAGTATTTCCTGTACTCTTTACAACAATGAGTGGTATATTATCCATCATGCACACTTGCTTTCATAGCCAGAAATCTAAATTTTACTCACACATTATTTATTGATAGCTTTGACAGAAAATGTACACCTCTGTTAGGGTACAACAGAGATTTTACATTCTGGAACAATTTTATTAGCATGCTGATAAAGATGAATTTTCAAAGAAGTACAGTCATGACATTCCTACAAATAAGGAGTCTCTTTAGCTCATTAATTAATAAGGAAAACATAAGAGGTTAAAACAGGTTCAAAGGAGAATTTGTAGAACATACATGTATAAAGGCAATTAGTAATGTTGATTGGAATCTGCGAATAGATGAAAAACTGGCTCATAGCCTAAAGGGCAATAAAATGTAATATTTGGAATAATCCTCTTACAGGGCTAGAATAAATTACAGACAAAGTTTCATTTATATTTTTATGGACAAGGATTTTTTTCATTACTATTGGCAACTTATAGAGCTTCAAAATAGCCCAATAGAAGATAATCAATCATACACCTAAAGAATCAGATAATTCTAGAGATTTTGCCAAAACAGCCCCCAGTAATCTCATTTGCCCATTTCAAAGTCTTCCACAATGTTTCCTAAAAATGCAAAATATTTTTAAGAACTATAAAGGAAAATTATTCTTTGTTTTTTCCTAACAATCCAATTTCAACACAATTTTAGACCCAAAACTTATTTGGAATATAATCAGATAAAATAAAAAAAAGTTAAAACAAATAAATGCTTTAGATGGGATTCTCCATTAAAAATATGAGTATGTTAGTTAACAGTGCAAGTCCTTAATTTTTGTTTTTTGTCGTTGTTTGGAGGGGCATGAGGTAGAAACAAATGGTATTTTTTTCTTTTCTTTCTCATTGGCAGAAGCCTGCAATAAGACTATGTGTGTGTCCTCATTTATTGTCCATTGCCTTTCTAAATGACCTGGTCTCTTTGAGTGAGTGAAGCAGGGTCAGGGAAGAATAAATAGAATTGTTTGTTTTATTTTCCTGTGCACCAGGTCACATAATACAGGTGAAATCATAGCACAATAACAATTGTCATTCCACTACCCTGAAGTCCAAGTCAGTGTCTCCTGAGTTATTATTCTTTTTAGTCTGGAAACAAAAAGAAGAGCCTCTTGGAAAGCAGGGGAGTTCTGAAAATCCTCTTCTCTTTCAAAGGGGGCAACAGAGATTTATAGAGAAAAAGAGCCGTGTCTCAGAAAATTAAAGGTGGTGTGACTATGAAGTACTTTAATCTACCTGCAGAAGAGAATAATCTGCATAGGTAGCATATGTAAATTTGTTTCCTTTTCCAAGCCTCAAGTACTTAATTTGAATAAACAATGAAGATAAGAGCTCTGAGAGCTAGAAGAAGGTCTTTTCAGGAATATGCCTTACAGCATGAGTATCTTCTACATGATTATTTTATTCATCTATTTCATTCATTTAAATAATTAGTAGCATATTACATGGGAGAGTGTATGGAGTATTGTCTTCAAAAAACTCAGAAGGAGTGGGATTCAGAGTGCAAGTGGAGAAATTAACATGAGACAGAAAACACTTATGTTTTTGTAATTGGAAACCAAGTTGGGGTTGATGGTGCATATACAGGGGTGCCAAGAAAATGTATACACATGATTTGTATTCATCTTTTCTTATTGGTATATACTGAGTATTACAACTTTAATATAATTTTTTTCTTTCTTAAAATGTGTATACATTTTTTGGCACCCTCTGTATATTCGTAAGTTTGCTAACAAAAAGCCTACGGATTTATTCACACTTGACAGCTTATATTTTTTTCTGGGAAATGGAAGATATTGCCCTTGTTTAAAACAAAAGAGGTAAGAATAGTTTAGGAGTAAAAGGAGTGTCGCTATAGCTTCCCTACCTCTTCCAGCCTTGCTAATAGGCTATGACTCATTAAGTTCTGCTTTATATCACAAGTTTCTTTACGTCACTCTTCCATGGCACATTTTCCAAAGACACCCCTTTGGGCTTCTCAGTAGACAAGAAAGTTTCAGTATACATGGAAAACATTTGGACTGCCCTTCTTGACAAACATGTGAAAGGAGCTCTGATTTAATACTCAATCAGGAAGCTTCTGCATTTCCTCCTGCATTCCATGATCACCCCAGCCACACCTATGCCTAGTACACATGGAAATTAGAGCGACAAGAACAGAATCAATACAGAACAAAAATTCCTTTGCCAGATAATTTGGTGGGAGAGGCATAAAATTGATGAGTTTAAATGAACTTTGTTTTCTTCTCAGTCATTAAAAGAAATTATATGTATGTATATATATATATATATTTCTTTTCAACTATAACCAAAATCTCAGGATTTAGGTATGTGAGGAGCTTAAAAGTGTCTCACATATGGTTCAATTTTATCTCGCCTTTCTGCTCACAGTTGACTTACACTTCTTCTTCTCACCCTCTTTTAAGAATCATTGTTCTAAATCTAAAATATATTTTGAAGACCAATTAGATTAAGGCACTGTGATCTAACTATTAACTTATTTAAAGGACACATGTGCATGTCCGATCTTCTTTTGTTGCATTGTGGTTGCTGGCATTAGAGGCATATTTTTAAGAAATTTCATGAAGACCTTGGTAATGTTTATTGCCCTATTCACTGTAGTCATGCAGTTGCCAAAACACACGTCCACACAATATTCACTAATGGTTGCAAAGAAACCATAAAATCTATTAAGTAATAAATCTACCTTCTAAGTATGTTTGTTTTTCACACAGCTTAACTCTAGAAACCTTTGATAAAACACAAATGTGCCTGATTGCACAAATTATGGATTATGTGGAAACTACCACTATAAAGCTACTAGAAGGGTTGTTTTCAATACTCTTAAAAACAAAAGAGTTCTGCCTTAGTTTTCCTTGGTATTTAAATATAGCTTGAATGGCATGTTTAATTCTATACATCATATTTTAAGAACATTGTTGAGTGAGTGCCCAGCTGATGGTGATTAGAATGGTGAATGTTCTAAAACAACATTATTGAAAAATAGTTAAAGGAATTGAGGCAATAACCCATTGAAAGAGAATACTTTGAGTTCTGTCACATGACAAGAAGTAGACACACATTGTACAGCTTCAAAAGGCAGAAATGCAATCTTTGATGAAAATCAGATGGAAACAGATATTTTTAAACTTAGTGTAATGGAAGCTGTTCCTCAAATAGAAATATGCAGAAATAAATTTGAGTAGGTGAGTGCTGCCACTGTCCGTGGCCAAGTAGACCTGACAATGAATCTTTTTTGTTTTGTTTTTGCTTGACTAACTACAACTGTTCTCTAGACTTCATGTAGGCATTCTCTTCCCCAAAAAGTTTTGCCTGATGGCCCACTCTGGGTGGATCTATCTTCTAGGTGCTTAATCATAATAGTATTTATGCTCTTTATTATATTGTCTGTTTAATTGTATGATTTCCTTACTAGTCCATAGTTCTTTGAAGTAGCATCTACCATAGTAGTAGATATGAAGAAACATTCACTGAAAGGATTCCTACAATTGGGACGTCTAAGAGCACATTGAATAATTATTGAGGACCTACACTGAGCCATTTTATGTGTCAGCTGGAAACAGCATCTTTTCTCTTTGGGTCCTGATAAACTATACATTGATCAATAGTACAGTCACATATGTTGAGCTTGCTAATTGAGCACATATGGCACAACTCTCATTGGTGACTCTGATGATGAGATTGCCCCACATAACAAGAGAAGGAAGTTATAGTCTTCATAAACCAACTTCTATAGACACAACGAAGTGATTGATTTTTGAAATGTACTGGATAAATACTGACCCCTTTCAAATGTCTGTGGTTCTTTTGGGTAGTCTTTTGAAATATGCCTGCCTTTCTGGACATCACAAGCCATGTCCCATGGATAACACAATTTTTTTCCTCCCAAGCATCACAGTCCTGACTTTTTGATGAAGCTGCCAACTTGGATGTTCAATAGACTCCAAAATAAACTTTCAAAACTATTTCTCACTTGGTCTTCAATTTTAATAAAGGCCACTAATCCTGGAAGTCTTTCTTGATTCTTCACTTGCTTCTCTGTGTTGCATTTCTAGCAAGTTCCGTCACCATTCTCTCCACATGTCATGGGCCCATCTGGTTTTGCTCTTTGCCTCTGACATTGCAGACTAAGCCGTTGTCATCTCTCACTTGCTTTTACTCCCATGACGTAGATTGAACTTGAAATCTTACATACCGTTTATCTCATTTTCTAGCCAGCTACAAAATTGATCCTTCTTATGACTTCCCATTGAATTGTTGATAGAGATATACATTTGCTTACTTAACCAAAACACATTGCATGCTATGACCCCTGCCTTCTTGTACAACTATATTTCAAATTGCTTGAGATTAATGAAATATATGTCTCAAGAACTTGCAATTGTACTAGCCACTTGAACTTAATTTTATCATTATAATTTAGTAACCTTTTTAAAAAAAATAGGGCTCCCAGAGTTGCATAAACTTTGAGTCCTAGTAAAACTTTCCTGGTCAGGTGTTTCTCTTGTGTGTATGTGTATATGTGTTTGTGTATGTGCATGCTTATTTAATTACATTTTTAAAATTAATGCTGAGTCTATGTCCCATTTATTTTCTCTCAAAAGGCATCCACTTTTATGTAGTTTATTCACACACACACACACACACACACACACAAATACACACTAATGTGTTTTACTCTGTTAACTTTTTTTCCTCACTCAAATGCTCAAAGCTATGGACTTAAGATATGTTCATTTATATTTGATATGTATATGTTTCATATGTGAGTATATCTCATTCTTCCTGAATTCTAAAAATGCCATGTGTTATTTATCATCTCCCTTTATGGGAATTTGATTTTTTTTCAAATATTATTAACCATAGTAAGCAATACAGTGATAAATAGCCATATGCATATCTCCTTATTTAACTGTAAGAAATCTTCCCTGGTATATATATATACTTAGAAGTGGAATTTCTGGGTTTTAGTCAGTGTATATACACATGCATTTCCCTATGTATTTAAAAGAATGCCTCCAGAATGTCTGTACCAATATGTACTTTCACCAGTACTGTTTGAAGCTTTGTGCTGCCAATAATTATTACCTTGCCAATAATTATTACCAGACTTACACTTTTTTGTTTTTGCCAATAACATGTATCTCATTATTATTTTAACTTTTCTATATTCATTTCCAATGAAGCCGAACTTTTCCTTCTATGCTTATTTGCTATTTGGGTTTATGCTCTATTAATTCATTAGTTTTGTATTTCTCATTTTTCTACTGGGTATTTTCTATATGTATTAAATACTTCCTGTAAATTCTCAATAGCAATCCTTTGTTGATTTTGTATGTTGCAAATATTGTAGCCCATTATATCACCTTTTAACTGACTTTTAAGCATTTGATAAATTCCAATTTTTTGTGAATAAAAGCACACATCACAAAACTAGAAATATACGATACATTGATGTCATTGATGGCCCCAGTTAATGATCTCTTTTTATTCATGCTTTCTTTCCCTGCAAATGTTGATCTCCTTCCCATTTGACCTTGGCTATGGCTATCTGTAGCTACCTTCAGTGAGTAGGATGTTAGCAGATTTGGTGCACAAAAGGGCTAAGAAGAGTGTTTGAACTTTTCTGCTTTCTGTCTTGATCATCTGCCTTCACTAAAAGAACATGCCTATGTCAGTTTTCTCTTGAGACCCTAACATTACCATGAGAAAAACTCTGTCTATCATGCTATAGGATAAATGAACATGTGAGAAGAACTGAGTTGTCCTGATTGTGACCTTTTAGACCATTCAGCTTCAAGCCACACAATTCTTAGTTAACAAAGGTCAGTTGATCATAACTCAGATCAGGAAAACTCCCCAGCTGACCTATTTCTGACACCTGAAAAGTAAACAAAAGGTTATGTTGTAAACCACTTAGTTTGGGGGTATCTGTCACACAGCAATAACTAACAGACATAAGATAGAAAGTGTATGAGTCAGTGTTCAATTTGATAGGAAAAAAACAAAATGAATTAAGGGATTAAGGATCTACTATAGAAATTGGACCTTACACAATTGCCAGAGGAGCTAGAGCAACTGAAGTTCCAGAAAGAAAGTTGAATGATAGCAGAAGTCGCCAATCAGATACTTTTAAAATGTGGTACAACTGACCACTGAAATTAGATTATTAAGAAAATCCTCCTTGAGTGCTCTCGTGAGGAACTACCTCTGTGAGCCTCCTGCCAAGCATCTAGTGGAGGACCCATGACTGATGCGGGTCAATGGTTAGAAAGAAGAGCTGTACATGTGAAGAGGAATGTGAGAAACTTGGCAACTTTCATGTTTGCATGGTACCACACTTTCAGAGAGTAAAAGCTGCTGCTTCCCAACCACCTTCTAAATATCGCCAACATTTTTATTTTGGTCAACTCTAACATATTAATTTGACAAAATTCCAAAAAACGTTGATCACTCTAATTAACTTGGCCTTCATAAACACCTCTTTTTAACTGTATATCATGTTCAAATAAAGATGATAACAAATCATTCTCCCACCTAAAATGAAGTAACCAGCTCAAAGCACACAAACCTGCTCCTCAAAAGATATGCCACTTTATCCATCTTTGAGTGATGATTCATTTTTCTTTTAGTTGAGTGGCATTCTCTCTTTGATATCCTGCAACTTAAATAGTGAGCTAGCTTATGTTAGATGGTAGTGGAAAAAGAAATGAAGGAGAAGGCAGGGGAAAAAAGAAAACATAATTGGTTAACATTAAAGTAAGGAAAAAATGATGATATAGCCAATATTTCTAGTTCCTCTAGCTGTTCACTTGGTCACAGGTGAAGTGATCATTTTTCCCAATATCTATTGCATATTCCCTTACCTCTCAGCTATTACCTTAGTTGGCCACAGTTGCTTGCCTAATGTAATAAATCATACCTTCATTCCTAAAGGGTCTGTGCCATTTGTAGTCTTGACTTTTTTAAGATTTTTGAGTGATCAGTTACCTTTTATCACATAAATTGTTATACTGAGGAGTACTCAAATGACTGTAAGATAAGTCTGAGTTAAAACTCCATTCATTCTTCTGACCTCCATAATCATCTAGTCTGACTGGTAGAACACAGTGGCATTTTGGATGACATTGGAACCAGTATCCGAAAACCTCTCCAAAGCCTGGTTAGTTTTACTTCTGCAGTGCAGTTATCCTGGTAAGTGACCACGGGTCATTTTAGGGAAGGCTAAAGAGGAAGATTTAAAACTTGTCAGTGTATTAAGATCCTTCCTTAGAAGCACACGCCCTCTCCTAATTTATGGTGCAATAGATCTTTGAGCTGCCTCAATTCTGAGAATTAAGTAGAGACCCTTCATTGTGATTCAAATCAGACTTCTGTTCAATTGCCTTGAGCTTTTCTACTTTGTACAAATCAATGAAATTTAGTAGGCTGCCCACCCATTGTAATCCAGGGACATCCTGATCAAGTAGCCAATGCAAATGGTCTCTGTGTACACACGGTAATCACGTGCACCTTGACTCTAGTGAGTAAATGCTACCACTTGGCCCTTTTCCATTTCTATGGCAGCATTTCTCACTGTTATTCCTGATCTACAGAGAGTAGTCATTATAGGACTGCTAAAGGATGGCATTTCTTCATTTTCTATATATATGTATTTCTCAAAGTCTTTGTTAAGAGAGTGTTCTATGCAATTTCCTACAGGATATAATTGGTATTAGGATAAGAACATCTTGCATAATAAATTCACTCCACTTTCAATCTCCCTTTGCCTTTGTGTATCTTCCTCTACAGCACACCAAGAGTTTCTGGAATGTCAACAGAACTAAATGTAGGTCACCTTTATACCTTGGTTTTAGCTAGCAAATAACCGACCTATTGGAGTCTTTTCCAGGCAATTAAGCTAACACTTTGAATCAAGAATCTCTGCCAAATGCACCCATACAAAGAAATGGAAGTTTCATGGCTAGGTCTATGGGAAGTTGGCTAGTGGACTCACCACCAAGAATCAGGTGGTAAGTCTGGACTGCAGATCGTCTACATGGTAGCAATCAGGGAGGAGAGTTGGATGTGAAGCAGATGAAGTGAGGACAACTTGGAAACAGCCAGTACTTCCACATTTCTGTTTCCACAGTGACCTTACCACAATGACCTTCAGTGAATAGTAACTACCACTTCACTTATGACTTCCAACTTCTAAGCAAATTCCTCCTTTATTTAACTTTATCTTGGAGCTATACCCAAAAAAAATGCATTCTGGGGAACAAACATAGTTCTAGCTTAATCAAGTTGACATAGTATAAACCACCACAGAAGGCAATTTCCTTAACCTCAAAAAATCCCTATAAAATAAATCCAGGTCAAATGACATATTTAACAGAGATACATTATAGGTATTCCCTTTGATATTGAAAAGGCAAGGAATATCATAATCCCTACTATTATTCAACATAAAAATCCTGATCAATGCACACAAATAAAAAAGAAAAAAAGACACATAAAAAAATGGATGAGACGAGAAAAACTTATAAAATGATAATTTACATAGAAAGCTATAGAGATCAATAAGATCATTAATACTTTTGATGAATACTAGGTCAAGATATGTAACTCAAGAAACTTTTTATCACTGTAATAGCCAACTGAAAATACAACAGAAAATCTATATTATCTGCAACTGCAAAAAATTTATAAAGAACATAGATGTAAACTTAACCAAAATCCACATAACACTGGCTACTGTAATAAATTGCTATAAGCTTGGTATCTTAAAAGAACACACATGTATTCTCTTACATTGGGGATGTCAGAAGTCCAACATCAGTTTCACTGAGCAGAAACCAACGTGTAAGCAGGACTGTGCACATCATTCTAGTCTCTGTGTCCGTGGTCACACTGCTTTCTCTTCTGTGTCAAATCTTCCTCTGCCTTTCTTTCCTAAGGACATTTGTGATCATGTGTAGAGCCCACCTAAACAACCCACTTATATAAGGTAACATTCACATATTCCAGGGATTTGAACATGGACATTTTGGAGGTCATTCTTCAGCCTTATACGGGAGTTTTTTAAAATGTTTATATATATATATATATATATATATATATTAGAGGTGCCAAATAATTAGAGATACCATGTATGTGCATGAAATAGTTACATATTATAAAGATATAAATTTTCCTTACGTTAATCTATACCCCTTCTAGAATTCAAATCAAAACCCAAGCTAAGTTTTATTTTTTCAGTTGTGGGCACTGATTCTAAAATTTATGTAGAAAAAGAAAGATTCACAAATAGCTCAGAAAATTCATTAAAAAATATTCACAGGGCCAGCCGAGTGGCGCGATGGTTAAGAACTGGCTTGGGACGCCAGAGGGCCCTGGTTCAGATCCCACATATGAGGGCCAGTGACACTGCCCTCCACAGCTAAGATGCTGAACCACAGCTCAACCTGGAGCTGGGCTGCCTTGAGTCGCCAGCACGGCATAGGCTGCGGCCCCTTTAGCAGTGGGTTGCCATGGGCTACTGTGTGTAGCCAGCAGCCGCAGTGAGCCGCCGTCCAGAAGCCGGCGACTGATCTGCCTCGCTCGGGAAGAGTGCAATGATGGTGCCAACTTGGGCCAGTGAAGCAACGTCCTCCACAACTAGACTGAAGAACAAAACGACAGCAACTTGTCTGTTCCCCTTCCCCCAATTCCCCAGCACTGTTCCCATCCCCCCAATTCCCCAATAAAAAAAAATCTTAAAAAAAAAAATTCACAGTTCAGGGAATGCTCTTGTACAGATATTAATATTGCAAATTCCTGATAATTAAAATAGTGAACTACTGGTGAAAGTGGAATAGATTAAAACAGATTTACTGATTTAATAAATCAGAATAAAATTATAGAGATTTTAATAAATGTCATAATGGTTATTTGATAGAAATGTTAACAAACCAGTTAAAATTTATGGATTTTAAAATAGTCTTATAAAATCTGGCATAGTATATAAATAAAAATAAAAGTAAAACCCTAACTTATTTCATGCTAAAATATACACTGTAGAAGTGTTAAAGTACTAATCACAAAGAACTATGAACTGGGAAAGATGACAAAGACTAGTTTTGACATTGAAATAGCAGAGAATCTCTTAATGAAGAAACAAAAAAAAAAAAATCACAAAAAGGAAATTATTATATTGTGATTATATCACAATAAAACATATCTCTTTAATGAGTCATACATCTATTTATATAGTATATGTGTAATACACAGGAAAATATTTAGAAGGATAAATAAACTTTTAACAGATAAAACTGGTTTTCAGATTGTGTCTTTTGGCTGGGGATTTCAATGATTTCTGTTTTAATATTTTAATTTTTTTATGAAACATATATAAATGACTTGTTTGATTAAAAACAGATTTAAAAAATGATTACAAAAAAAATCTTAAAAACCCACCCATTATTGGTGGGTGTCAGAATTATGAAGTAATTTTATTTTCTCTTTCATACTTTCCCTGATTTTTCATATTTTACAATGAAAATGCATTAGTTTATAATGAAAAATAAAAGCTAATCTAATTTGTATAGAAAAGAATGCCTACTTTTTCTTTTTCATTGTCTCATATATTTACCCTACCATGAAATAAATACAAAGGTATTTTTTGTAGTTCTAGAAATTAGTACAATTCTCTGTTGAATCATGGCTGACCAGTTTAAAATGATCTGTGACCATTGAGTAAGTATCAGTTCAAAACTTAGATATTACCGTAACAACAACCAAAACATGATTTGTGTATTTTTAAAATATTTTTTTAGGGGACAGAGAATGAAGAACATAACATAATAATATTCTACAAAGGAAAAATTTCCAGTAAACCATTGAAACCAGATTTTATGTTGCTTTCAGCCAATTAATCAGAATTTTTTTATAATCACAAATAAGACTTTAGAAAATATTCACTGTATTGTGCATTAATTTCCATTACAATAGTAAACATCTCAGTAGAAAAATAATATAAAACTATTTTTGCATTAATAGTAACAATAATAATTTATTGTTTTGAATAAATTCTCTTAGTTTCTCTGCTCTGAGCCAGGACTATGTCGAACTGGTGAACTCATATTAAGCTAAATGAGATAATTGTGTCTTAGGCCTATTCTAGATGACATTTTTCACACTAATTCAAGGTCACAAATAAAATTTTAATTGGCTTCTTAAATGGCCGACCTATCAGAAGGAATGAACAGCAAAAAAATTTGCACCTTTGGGAAGTATCAGATGAAAACTCAGGTGTTATTTTTCCTAAGTTTATTTGGTGGCAATTGTGTCAGAATATACCATACACTAGAGGAAACAAAGGTGTTTGTTTGTTTGTTTGTTTGTTTTGACCTTTTTTTTAATACTACATAGCTATCCTTTACTTATAAGAAAAAAATAGTTTAGGCATATCAAATATAAACCTCTATCCAATTTTCTTTGTGTTTCCTGACGTATCTTTATCTCTCTTCATCTTCCATATGATTAATTAGTCCTGTTTCCAGATTTTAGTTAATTGTCAATTGTTCTTTGTGTTAATATGACCATACCCATGAAAGAACTATGGCAGGAATCCTGTGTGTGTGTGTGTGTGTGTGTGTGTGTGTGTGTGTGTGAGAGAGAGAGAGAGAGAGAG
>NW_017732366.1:387027-388648 GCF_001890085.2 Hipposideros armiger | reverse complement strand
GAGAGAGATTGCTACTGCGGTAAGATTTAAAGAACATGGAAAATTCTGCCTGCTCAGATATTCCTATGCCATTAAGGCACATGGTGTTTGAAATATCATCACTGGACTGATTCCTTCAGGGTAAATAAAGTAAGAGGCCTTCAATATTCATGTTTAGTTTTAAATGCTTATATAAGTTATTTTCAAAACAGTTTTCACAATGTTTTTATTCTCCAAGAGGCAAATGAGTCATTCACATAGAATTAAGTAATGATAAAACTAGAATGTGAGTTAATGCTCATCTGGTACAATCTATTCTTTCTTATAGATGAGAAACAGATCAGAGAGAAGCCGTGCTCAAGGTCATAAAATTAGAGAGTAGTCTGATGCTTCAAACTCTTACTTAGTAAAGAGCTGCTTCACTCTAATCACAGTACTTTACTTTTCCATATCGATTATAATTTCCAGAAGTGCAGGATCTGAACTTTTGCAACTCTTGTCCTTTTCTCAAGTTATTTGAAACTAGAGAACAAACATGATGACTATTTGACATTTCCGCCATTGAAGAAGGTGATGTTTCTCATGACAATACAGATTTGCTTCTTTTCAAACCATGGAGACCAAGAGCTATGATCGTGTGGAGCCCAATAAATGAAAGAGTGCTGACAAAATGATTTAATACAGACTATATAAAGTGTCAATTATTAAATGTTTCATACCCAGTTATAAAAGACAAGAAGAGATAAATTACCACTTCAGTGACACATTAGAAAATATGTTCAGCAGAGATGAGGGACCTGAATTATGAAGTTAGAAATGACCTCATTAGAAGAGTAAGAATCATGGGAAAAGAAACAACAAAAGCCATATGCTTTTCATTGAATGACAGTGTGAGAAGTTATCCTGGATTTTCCGTAAAGATGTAGTAAACACAGGGCTCATTCTTTAGCAGAATTTGGGTCTTATAGGGTTATTTCCCTAAGAGTCTCTAAGAGACTCTCTAATATATATATATACTTTTTATTACCAGTACACTTAATATTGATTCCTAATAGCATTCATTCTAAGACTATAATTTTTCAAATTAGAAATGAAGGCAGCATATAAACAAATTATCATCTTGGTAGCTCATATAATCCAATAATCAATCTTTTTGAGCTATAAAATAAATAATCTTACCTTTTAATAATTTCTGTGGTCTTTTTATTTATATGTTTATATTTTAGGGAGTGTCATATAAATTATCCCAACTTGTTTTTTCCTTCTGTTTCATGTTTTTGCACACAAAATATTAGAGGGTATAGGGTATGGTGGAGTTAATTTTGTTACATTACATATTTACTACCTTTATGAAGAAAATTTCCATAATCTTGTGCTCTAGGGTAGTGCTTCTCAAACTAGAACATACGTACACATCATGTAGAAATCTTGTTAAATTTGAATTCAGTAATTCTGAACTGAGGCTGAACTTTTGCATTTCTAACAGTCTCCCTGGGGATGCTAAAGTTGTTGTCCTACAGACTTCACTGTGAGTTGGGGCAGGGTTTCCAGAGGAGCAAAACCAGTTGTAGCTGGGAAGTTGTTAGAAAAATCAAATTCAAGGCCTATACCAACAATTGCTGCATAGTCATCTCTAGGGGTG
>NW_017732366.1:384223-385713 GCF_001890085.2 Hipposideros armiger | reverse complement strand
AAAAAAAAAAAAAAGATCATTCATATCAGTTGTATGAAATTCTGCTGTATACTAATATTGTATTTATAATTTGTTAGGTATTAATTACACTTTAAGAGACTTCTTGGTTACTACAAAATTTTACCAAATTCAGTATCTTTTTTATTTTTTTCTTAAGAGTAGATAATGATTTCTATGCAACTAGCTCAAAGCTTTACTTCATTTAAGAAGTGGTTATTTTCTGAAATGGCTTACTGAAACTTCATGCATAATCCATGATCAAAACAATATTTCTGATGTATCTATCTATACCTTTCTATCTGTGTATCTATTATCTATTTATCTAATGTTAATATTAAGCATTGTATAATTAACCAGGTCCCAATTTTCTGGAACATGATTATTTTCTTTGAACATCTAAAGGGGGAGATAAAATAAAATTTAGCGCTCTAAAAGTGTCTTCAAACTTTGCTTGCTATGAATGCTGGACATTGAAAAACAAAATTTTCTTCTTATCTCTCAACTAGACTTTTCATAATGGTCATATGAATGTGTACTCCAGTTACAGATATTTTATAAATAATACAATGGGTAAACTGGTACCATCATTCTGAATGCCTTAATCTACTCAATATCAACTATATGAAAATATGTTCATATTTTACTTTACAATTTACTTTTATAATATTTTCAAATATTTTTTCTCATTTTGCTTTGAAATTATTTGTCCAAAAGTAACTTATTTAATGGATATTGCTTCTTTTTATGAAAATTAACACGTATTCCAGGAATTCTTGTAAATCAAGAAAATTAACTTTTCATTTGCTCTGCCCATTTTTTAATTGGATTGTTCATCTTTTTGTTGTTGAGTTGTGTGAGTTCCTTATATATTTTGGATATTAGCCCCTTCTCAGAGGCATTGTTTGCAAATATCTTCTCCCATTCTGTTGGTTGCTTCTTTGCTTTGCTGATTGTTTCTTTTGCTGTGCAGAAGCTTTTAAGTTTTATATAGTCTCATTCATTTATTTTAGCTTTTACTTCCCTTGCCTTTGAGGTCAAATTCATAAAATCCTCCTTGAATCCAAGGTCCATAAGTTTAGTACTTATGTCTTCTTCTATGCAGTTTGTTTTAGGTCTTATGTTTAGGCCCTTGATTTATTTTGAGTTAATTTTGGTATATGGTGACAGCAGAAATATGAAAAAATGCTCAACTCACTAGCTGTTTGGGAAATACAAATCAAAATCACAATGACATATCACCTCACACCTGTTAGAATGGCTGTCATCATCAAGACAAATAATAACAACTGTTGGAGAGGCTATGGAGAAAAAGAAACCCTCATACACTGTTGGTGGGAATGTAAATTGGTGCAGCAGCTATGGAAAACAGTATGGAAGTTCCTCAAAAAATTAAGAATACAATTACCATATGATCCAGCAATCCCCCTGCTGCTATCCACCCAAAACATCTGAAAACATTTATCTGTAAAGATATATGTACTCTAATACTC